>NW_008754624.1:0-1463 GCF_000715545.1 Opisthorchis viverrini | reverse complement strand
GGCACCGAAAGGGTGTTACAGCTGAACTTCAAGTAATAAGCTCGTTATAACCATTCCACAAACGCCGGATCCAATCACTGAGATTATCCGTGGTGTTTTCTTTCACGATTCCGGGTTCATCCTAACTTTGGCGACCCTAATGTCCAGGACAACACTGACTGGCCGTCAGTCACCGGAGCGTCTCCCATGGGAATAGTAATCAGCTTTACTAGAATGTGCATCCCGCCAAAGCTACCAATATTGAGGAAACCTGAGGCTGGTGGTCGAATGAAACCCGTGTACTCTACGCCAGACAAATATTCTCTACTTGAGAAGTTGCGATTTTAGCATCAGAAGGAGAACCAACTTATGGGCTAACTTTGCCGAGCTCTAATATCCTTCCGGCGCCTAGTTACCATGCCAGCCAAATGCTGAGGTACCATCAGATTGTCCAAGCCTGGACAAAAGCAGTCGAGATGCCGCGATTGGAATCGAACCGCGAATCGTTCGATCAGTAATCCCGCGCCTTAACCACTGAGCTAACGAACTCGGTCATCGGCTTGTCCCCGTGTTTCACGAACTGCTATTTTTCACGAAAGCTGTTATTTCTACAAACTGAAGAAGAAAAAAGCAACATCGTTTGACAGGAGTTACTCGGGTCCTGATATGCATCAAGCCACCTAATGTCACGTGATTTCGCATACACAGCGTAACTTGGGAAACACTTTCAACACATGATACCAGATCCATCGATTTCCTCTGTCATCCCATTGCAGGATACTCAGAACTCAATCTACTGTTTTCGGCGTTAAACTAGCTATGTGGTGTCACCGTTTTAAGAGTTACATATAACGAAAGTATGATAGAAGGGAAGGAACCATGAAGTGACATTTGGACATCCCGGGTTCGAGTCCCACACGGATGCCGTCAGATCGATCACCACCCCCGTCTTGATTATCTATTCACCTTGCTTCAGAGGCCGTGACTTTGAAAAAGAAAAAAACGGATATAACCAAAGTTGTCGAGTTGAGCAATGTTCGTGAAACGTATAACCGGTCAAGGGGTCCACTCACCGATCCCAGGGTATACCATAATCTCATAGAAATTGCTCGGGACTCAACGCCCCGTGAGTTGTGACCACGGATCAGAAACCAGTGTGTTAAGTGTTGCGACTACCCCCATGTAAGTTCGACTACCTAGTTCGACTCTCCAGCAGAGGACACTCTTTGGTGGGGGGGCTTCCCAAGGGCGCGGCAACATCCGACAGAAAACTGGGGCACGTGTGCACTACACCACCAACTCGTTACGATACCAATTAAAGTAAATCACGCTGTATAAAATCGATAACCTCTTCATTGATCGTTGCCACCACACAAGTCCATCATTGACTTGTCAGCTATACAGAAAGGATGGCAGTGGAGAAAAATGGATGATGACCATTCCAAATTGCTTCTTTCTTTGAAGATTATGCGAAACAGATCCTA
>NW_008754623.1:0-1463 GCF_000715545.1 Opisthorchis viverrini | reverse complement strand
TTATTCAATCCAGATAATGGATGGGTTCAAGACTCCAGGGGAGTGAAATTCGAGAACATGTTATTTGAAATACACCGGCAATTATGTCCGTTGATTGGAAGAGCTGCACCTGCCTTTGATTGATCTGGGCAGGCATTAAAAACCGCTCGTATCGCGGAGACCAGAATAGTCCGGCGTGCATCTGTGACGTAACACCGAACAGCATTCATGTAGTAAAATGGAGTTGAAACTCTGACTCGATGACTGAATCAATCCAGTATGGTCGGCTTGAACAATCTAAAGTAAATTTTGTCGGGTTATGCCACCTAGCTGAAATTCGATCAACACTGGGCTTATGAAAAACCAGATAGTTTGAAACTTCCGCGGTTTCGCAGCCACACACCCCCCTTGTAAAAGCCTTCCGGAGACTGATGATACGAGAATTCCTCATTCAAGAGATAAATTTTCTTCGTCCCAATGAATACACCTTCAAGAGGACATACTGGGTTGCAGAACACTTGTAGGGCCGACAAAGAAAAACTGGCAAAACAGAACGAATCAGGATGCAACTTCCTGGGATTTGGTAGCGTTTTTAAGCAGCAATGAGCAAACAGGACACCAGCATTCTATCGGGACTGCCATTGGCTAAGAAATGTCTAGTGTTGCAGTACTCCCTNGCCATTGGCTAAGAAATGTCTAGTGTTGCAGTACTCCCTCGTCGTACACAATTTTAATCGGTTCGCATATGTTTCTATACTCCACCGATAGTTCTGAGAAGTTGATAGACGAGAATACATTTGTCAAACAGTGTTTGTGCCGCTATATTTGGAGGCTACTCTTCAGTCTTGTGTTTGCAGACTCTGCAGCTTAAAAGTACACAAAAATCGAACAAATTTTCTCTTTTTGGGGGCGACACGTTCAGATACTGAAAAAAGGAAACAACCCAGTGTTAGAAGACGGAAAAGAAACTGCGGAAAGCCACAGTGTTATTGCAAAGAGGAAATGGATATCATTCATTCATTACTCAGCTGTTTCTGACAAACGATGCTGTAATTTATAAGCAACGGAATAATTCACGACTTTACCCTGCAAAAGGAATCACTTTTCAAAAAGGAGAGTGCCCATTCTCCCCGTGCTACTATTCATCATCACGTGACAAGGGCTATGTGCTTGGAGGTGCAGGCGCAGGTGGCCGCACCGCGTTGTTTGAACGCCACTCCGGAAGCCTACGGATTTGCATCCCCATCTATTTTGGTGTCCCTCCTAAATCGCATTCCTGGCCGATGTATGAAACTCTCGTTTCTCTGTCTTTGCGGGACACTTTTTGGCTGTTGTTCATCTGACTTGCACGAAAACAGCGATTCACATGGTCAGCGTCAAGTTACCAATCCCAAAACTCATCATTTGTAAGCTGTTTTACAGTTTCATGGAGGTTTGTGGAATGCACCTGTTCCTTTAAGTTAAGATACTGACCACAAATCATG
>NW_008754622.1:0-1463 GCF_000715545.1 Opisthorchis viverrini | reverse complement strand
GTTGCGGTCAACTAAGGCAATCTAAATACCCATACATGATGACGAACCTTCATGAGATTCTAAGTACCCTGAACATTGTTGGCCGTTCTTTGGAGTCTAGTATAAATAACCTGTATTCGATCGATATATCGAGTTGACTAAATCCCCAAGACGGTTGTTTAATTTGAACGCGGAATTCAGCCAATGCAATTGCGTGCAGAGTACCCAGTGTGATCAACACAGGTTCTTGTGCTGGCAAAACTATCATTTTCAAATGTCTCCTTGCGGATTCACTGACGTACACCCTCACAATCCACGTTTTTGAGCCTCGAATTTTTGAGGACCTGATGTTGTCTAAAGCGCGTCCAGGTCTCGCGAGTACACAACAAAATATCCCTTGCTCTAGCCAGATAGGCATGCCTCCGGAAATTTGGGACACGGCGCCATAGGTGTCTTAAAGTAGCAAACGCGATCCGAGGCTTAGAAGAACCGCGATCATGTACTCACCATCGGAAGCTGACCCCGCGCACTCTACGCTAAGTCATGTGGCAAGCCTTTTTTAGCTATCGTGACCTGTACGTACTGTGGCTATGTGGGAGTCAGTTCAGGTGTATCGAGCGTCATTTGACAGAGTTCATTTTGCACAGTAAGCGGAGCAGTTGTCCAGTCCAAACAGAATTCCGTCCGCATGGATGCCTTCATTTGCGGTTGCAACAACTTTTCGCAATTAAAGAGGCTGGATGCAAATGATCCATAATAACGCTGCAAAGTGTACACCTACACACAAGTGAGATTTTTTGGTCGTTAGTGTACGTAAATTTAGCTATTTCTTGAATTTTCTTCAGTAATAAGTATGCTTGAGAGCCCCTGTTCCCAATGACAGGGCATTCACTGGAGTTTTGCATCCCTCAGGGTTAAGGAAACTTATTATGGGAATGGAACCAGATGAAATCAGAACAGGAGCATTAGAAAGAGCTTGACCGGCTAGTGATGCATGATCGTCCAATCACAGACTATGTGATGAGTCATGGCCAAGTCTACGGAATCCAAGTGAAAACACAGGTTCTTATATTAATCGTGGATTCGGATACTCATTCTTGATATCTTTGTAAGGAGGTGATTGCAGGAATTTTACAGGCAATGTAAGGCCTAACTTGGAGCACCTGAACCCATGAAGTCCATGAGGTTCGAAACCTGGTGAAACAAAAGGTGGTCTGCATTCATCTACGGAAATTTTCACCCAAAGGCATTACAAAATTCACTGGGGAATGCTGATTCTCTCACTGAATGAATAGTCAAGCGAGACCTTCGTTGGTAGGTTGACTAGTTGAAGACAACTTCGTCGGGTGACACACCGTAAACAAAGTGCCATCCCTAAACTTTATTTGCGCTCTCAGGTTGAGTTACAGGAAAGTTCAACAGGATACAGCTCATTTAGGTTAGCTGAATAACAGATACGTTGAAGGATAGGAAATTTGAAAGTT
>NW_008754621.1:0-1464 GCF_000715545.1 Opisthorchis viverrini | reverse complement strand
TTGCCCCAGTTGCCCTCGTAAGTGCAGCCAGATTCCGGCTCATTTATTCGATATAGGTAGAAAATATAGTCAGCCTTAGAGTCAGCAGGTAAGTTTCCTTGATCCAGCAGAATTAGTTCATATTCGCCCAAGTCCCGACCGTCCACCAACACATCACATTTGTCCGCGAGTGAGCAGCTCTGCACACTCAACATACCGTTGTTCAACGTTTTACCGACGAACTAGATGAAAAGCAAATAAATCCGAAAATGGTTTTACGTTTCCACGTTTCTCTGATGTTCTTTCCGAGAAATACAACCTATCACGTTTCCTGAGAGAAAATATTCACACGCGATGGATAATTACTATGGCCCTCAATCTGGTTGTATAATAATTGTATAGTTTGAAACGAGAAAGTACTTACATTGTCGCAAAGGCCCTCCTGAACTGGCGCCACGAAAATGAGCTCTATCGGAGAAGGCAGTGAAATCATCCGGTTATATTGATTTGTCTTTGAAGCAATAACGCAATCGCGTAGTTCATGAAATGTAAATATAAATATACATATGTAAATGAATCCACTTTGGTATGCGTCTGTATAATTCATATATGCATACATGTGTGGATATATATTCATATCCATTTTCAGGCGTACAACTTTCTTGCCTTGCGTCAGCTGTGAGAATTCAGTTCTGCGATGATGCTTTCCAGTACGCCTTCCCGGAATCATTCGAGTTGGTAACGCCAACGTTGAGTGATTGAGGTACAATTGTTTTATTCGCCTCACTACCCATGTCAACACAAGGTACTAGTGCATAAGCTCCGGGTCTTCAAATGCGTGGATATACCGATGAATCAGGAGGCATACACACTTGAACTCAACCATTCAGTGAACAGTGAAGGACGATTATCAAACGTTCGTCGGACGATCTTACATCAGGAGTAATGTAACAGTGATCCAGGCTCATATGGTACCCACACTCACCACGACAATCTGCACTACGAGTGCATGCGCAGTCGGGTAGATTTGGGTTGGTGAGCAACAAAGTTAGTCACGTGAGTGACGGACATCGACGAACGTTGCTAAAACCGAATACTAAATCGAAATGGGAGAGACAGTTTCAGCTCAACCAGACCATCAACGTGCATATGCAGTAGAGGCTGCAACATACACACCGTCACAAGTCGGAAGTAAGCGTTGCAGGCGTGACGAAGTGAATCAGTCGCGGATGACGAAAGTGGAGAGAAAATAAGCTGTACGTTTCACTCTCGTCAGACGCTCAGGGAAATAATTGGAAGTGAGAAAAGCAAAGATGATAGAAACTGATCTCTACGTAGACCGCCTAGATACGCTAACCTACCGCGGATGCAAGCTTACTCCGTATGTGGGCAGGGGCCCACTTCAACTTGTTTTGTACCATAAAGGAAACAGGTGGCCCATCAAACAAACACATTTTACTGTCGGCACTATTACAAAGCACTCGC
>NW_008754620.1:0-1464 GCF_000715545.1 Opisthorchis viverrini | reverse complement strand
TCCAACTTATTTGCCTCATACGTAGAATATAGGTCACTCGTGTTTGAATAGCATCCACATTGGCACAGCCGGCCGAAATCTTTGACTGCTGGTACAGAAGCTCCTTCAGGAAGTCTGTTGCCAGGCAGTTGGACACAACCAACAATAGTGCGATCGTTCAGACTAATTCAGAGTTCATCGAGTGCATGGTGTGCTGACAAAAACAAGCTATCTCTGTAACCGGTACACTTCATTCACAACCTTCCTGCACAATCCGAATTAGAGAGTGTAAAACCTCACTGACTAACACTGTGTGCGTAAAAGGCACTGCTAAAAGTGAACAGTGCTGATCCGACAGTCGCATCCATGTGAAACTATGTGTCGTTATTTCTCACTGTAGATTACGCTACAATTGTCTTATGAATGACACACTATTTGTCTGCAGCTGATGAGAGGAAATGAAATGCCAACATCGTGTCCTATGTGTGTGAATGAAAAACGCATCCAAACGTACACGGCACAGTGACAAGGTTATGCTCAGAGTTCAGCTCGTTTGGATGACTTCTGAAAAGCTGTATTAGAGGAGCGGTGTAAGCGGCAAGTACCGAATGTGGCGTCTACACATTCAGTGGCCGGTGAAAAACCAGTAAGTGTGAAAGGGACCAGCGGACATCTGAAATAGGAACACAGAGAGCTAATTACATGAGACGAATCTTCTGGAACAGAAGGTCACTGAACTTTAGGATAATGACGGTAACAGGAAGAAGGTCTGATTGATGATCAACCTTATGTTTGTGTAAATTCAGCTGGTTGGGGTTTTTTTATCAGCCAAAAACCAAAACGAGGTGTTTCTGATGGCGTTGGGTTCAGAGTCCGGCGAACATTTTCTGCTCATTAGTGAGCGTGCACGTGGGAAAGGTCGTATGGGTTTATTTGTTTTCAACCGATGAAATGATAATACCAACAAAGCTTTGACAAACATCGTGCAAATCAAGTAATTTAGTCGCCTGTATCGGGAAAAACTCAAAAAAACTTTCCACCAATTTCTGCAATGCAAGATTACGCAGTCCACATCTTTTCATTTAGCTTTCCCGTGAAACCCGAAATCGATTTGCAGCGATTTCCTGGATATCAGCCGACAACCACTGCATTCGAGTCAATCTTCGCAAGCTTAAGCAGCAAGCATAACGAATAGCCATGATAAAAAACCAAGTGAAGCTTCAGAAATGAGTCTCTATTTTTTGGTTATCGACTCGCGTCAGGAGTGTCACATTAACAGGAATACAACACAGCAAGAAGTTCAGGAAACTGAGCGCGATCAGTATGCTTCCTCTTGAAGATGGTCAAATTTGCAAATCGGACTAATAGTTTCGGAAAGCTGACGGAGTGGAATCTACTATCGAAGAAATTGCGATTTATAATGTGCGCAGTAGGCAGTTTGTTGAATAAACTACTGTTGTCTATTCTTTAGACAGTACCATTGCA
>NW_008754619.1:0-1464 GCF_000715545.1 Opisthorchis viverrini | reverse complement strand
AGCAAGCCAAGCCTGAGGGTTGGTGGGATAAGTCTGTGTCGCACCTTCAAATGCCTTATGACATTCATTTCGCGATCGGGGAGATCACTTGAAGAGAAACAAGGAGGATCGCAGTAGGGCATCGCAAACAAAGAGTAATATGGACGGCAGAGAGAGGGAGGCAATAACGGGAAAATTTAAGTAACTACGAAAATTAGAGTGGATGATGATAGTGACAAATAAAAGCCAACACGTTTCCCAACCTAACACAAATCCGTCATGTATAATTCAGCAATCGCACAGAACGCATTCGATTCTGCTCGTTGCAACGTCTCCACGGTTTTGTTTTCGATTTCTTCAGAGTATCTGTGAGCGCAGCTTCCTGAAAATGAAAATGAAAGTAGGGAAGTAAACCCAGCTGCAAACTCAGCTGGTGTTACCGATAGACAACTGAATGCCTTAGGAGCAACGTGTTCGAATATCGTGCCACTAAAACGGTGTTTGTGCCTATAGACGGGGGAATCGGTCGAGATTTGACTGAGTCTGTCGTTAACTCCAAATTGCTTTGTAAATGGCTGTAATTCGCCAATTGTGGACAGTTTGGTGTTCACGTGGGATGCGGACTGTGTCCACCTGGTGAGCCCGAACAAGGGTAAAACCGGTTGTGGGCTGTTGAAGAGTTTTCAGCAACCTGATGGGCAATATGTTCCGTCATCAGGGGAATAGAGATTAATTCCTAACCAACACAGTGAGAAAGAGCAATTAGGTGCGTCCGTGGAAACAACATTATTGTCACCAAAGTGTAAAGACTTTAAAGAAAAACAACCATCCATTATGTGTCGTCAGAGTGGAAACTGGTAGTTTGGCGAACGTTTAAAATGGGATTTAATCACTACAATTAGCAAACATTTACCTCCGAATACGATAAGTATCGCCGACCCGTGTGTGATTACAAAGTCGTTGGCGACGGTAAGGGAGTCACCAAATGGAAAGTGACCGGTTCGTCCGGAGAACCAAAAAATACATGGCCATAATGCTGGTGACTGGGAGGAAAGACCTCTGGATGATATGCACTTGGATTCATTCACGCTCGTTTAGTTGAGAGCAGTAACAAAACTGGAACACAAGTTCAGTTGTGGACGACGAAGGTTAGCAAGCGTCACTGCAAGTGAAGGACATGATATCCCGCCAAAAAAATAATGATACTAATACCATTCTCCCAAAGTATTACTTCTAAATAACCAAAATCGGAATTGGCAAATGAAAATAAATAAATCGTTCAGTTGTAACACCCTTCCGGTGCTTGGCTGCCATGGTACCCGAAGGAGGTACGAGGGCTGGGATACTGCCAGATTGCCCAAGCCTAGACAGGGGAAGTCGAGAGGCAGAGGTCGGGTTGGAACCGCGGACGTTCCGGTTAGTAAATTCGCGCTCTAACCGCTTGGTCCATTTCGCCCCTGTTTAACCATAAAATGTGAGGGACAG
>NW_008754618.1:0-1465 GCF_000715545.1 Opisthorchis viverrini | reverse complement strand
CTATTTTGGTAATAGAGGACCCCGCGAAAATCTCCAATGCGTGCACAAAAGCCAACGGTGAAAAGGTTCATGCCACTGATGAAAAATATCAGGCTTCTCTTGAGCTATCCTGGGCGTTTGAACACTTGACATTTAAGCAAACGTTGTAGAGAAGTTCGATATTTGCCAAATTTACATTCCGTCAGATGTAGGGACGGAGTTGTCAAGATGCTACTCATATGTTTCCTCAGTAGTGCACATGGTTACACCAATAGAATGAACTGAAAGAAACACATCCACCACACACTTATTTGCTCATTGTCTGGAGGTGGGTTGTACAAACGGAATTTCTATCTGCTTCAAGTTATATTTCTTCGAATAATGACTGTATTTTACTACGGCGACCTCAAGAATGCACATACGGACAATGATCGTCACAACCAGGACAGTCACTGGGTCGTCATTTGATGAGTGGGGCAAACCAATCACATCGTTCAAGGGTGAACACAGTCGCCCGTTCAGACGAAAATTCAGAGTCGTCCAACGTGCGTTGGTGGAGTAGTGGTTACACGCTCGCCTCGCATGTCAGATGACCGGGGTTCGAATCCCGGCGCGGTCATTGGATATGCACTGCTGATGAGCTCTAATAAGAACGAAACTCGATTCCAGTGCTCCCCTTTGGTGTGGACTCACCGGAATAATGACGCCAGAACAGGAGGATGACCGTTCAAACGAGAATGGTGACTATGAAGAAAAACAGTACCACAAATTCACCGAGAAGACGGGCGGACATCCCTTTGCAAGAAAAAGACCATAGAGCTCGTTATGACTGCTCATTATGACTAAAGATTGCCATGTTTCCAAAGGCCCCCTGTGAAGTATTTAACCAACCACGACACGAGACCAACAAATTAGACATTTGTTGTCTGACCAATCCCCTCAGCTGACATACCAACACAACACGTACCCTGTTTAAATCCTAATTATCAGAACAGAGGTAAGTCATTTAATACATCAATCAGTTGGGACGATTCTTTTAGTCGACCATCCCTCTTGGAAAACGCCGTCGATGCCACCAGCTTTTGTTCCTCATTCTAAGACTTTGATCGTTTTACTGGCGACGGGGACCCGTCGATCTTAAGATCACTTTCGATTTTAGGTGGATATAACTCCCAAAACTATGCACATGGATGATAAAAGCATGTAAAATGCTGATAAGTTTATTTTGATCTAGGCAAAACAATCATCATGAACCCCGCGTTCGTCACCAGAAGACAGCGATTCCACACTCATATTCCGTCCGTTTATGTACATGTTCTAACCTCAACCAGTACTGCGCATCTTCTCTTCAGTCCGTTCACTCTTCGCGGCCCATCATATTGAGCCGATAATGCTCCCATTGACTCTAAGAAGGAAAACGCAAATATCTTATCTCTCCACAGCCTGATACGTGGGGTGAGTATAATTCTTTCATCCAGTTCAGTCA
>NW_008754617.1:1076-1467 GCF_000715545.1 Opisthorchis viverrini | reverse complement strand
GATGCTTTATTCCGTGCCCATATCAACCATTTGGTACAACCTCCGTTCGATCTGCAATTAATGGCTGAAAGCCAAAAGCAGGGCGAAGAATTACAAGAGCTTAGATCACATCCTTCCCTGAAGTTCGTTTATATTCCGCTCTTAAACTGTGATTCTAAAATTCTGTGTGACATGTCCACTGGTAAACCTCGTCCATTTGTGCCTCATAAATATCGTCGGTCAGTGTTTACGCATTTCCACTCTATTTCACACCCGAGTATCCGCTTAACCGCTCGATTAATTTGTGAACGTTTCTTGTGGCTTGGTATGCAGAAGGAGATCCGACCATGGGCAAAACAGTGCAAAACCTGTCAACTGAGTAAAGTTCACAAACACACGGTTACGCCACCCG
>NW_008754617.1:0-957 GCF_000715545.1 Opisthorchis viverrini | reverse complement strand
CTCAAGCGACCCCCATGCGCGATTGTTCGTCCGAAACCGTTGCCAGATACCTTGTCGATTCTTGGGTATCCTATTTTGGTGTCCCTGAGAGCATCACTACAGATCGTGGGAGTCCGTTTACCTGTTCCTTGTTTCGTGAGCTGAGCCATATATTGGGATGAAACATTTCAAAATTACAGCTTACAATCCTTCAGCCAACGGCTTAGTCGAACGCCTTCATCGACAACTGAAAGCCGCCATTATGGCTAAATCATCACCACAGCTGTGGACCGAACCGATATCAGTGATATTACTTGGTATTCGCAATACCGTGAAGGAGGATGTTGGTTGCACTCCAGCTCAACTTGTCTCTGGACAAACGCTACGTCTTCCCGGAGATATGGTATGTGCATCCACACCCAATGAAGACCTCGCAACATCGACATACGTCCGTCGACTGCAAGATCATATGCGTACTCTCCGCCCGTCTGACACTCGGAAATCCGGTAGATGCACACATTTGGATCCCGGTTTATCTTCTTGTACACATGTATTTGTCCGTGTTTACAACGTCAAACGACCGTTGCAATGTACGTATGATGGTCCGATTAAGGTCATTTCTCGCAAGGACAAGTACTTTGTTATTGAGAGGAACGGAAAACCGGACTCCGTCAGTATCGACAGACTCAAAGTTGCATTCATCGATGACGAATCTCACTTAGATTTCCCAACTGTAGTCACTTTATCCACAAGTTCCCGAAACTCCAGTACAGTCGTTCCAGGGAACACCGAACATATAGCACGACGCATTGACGATCACCCGTCACCTGTCCTGAAGCAAACACGTGTTGGTCGAACCTGCAAGACTCTCGTTCGCTTCGCAAAGTACACCCCTTGAGTTTTTGTCACATTATAGTGCGTTATTCCCTTTCATTATTCCTGACCCACTGGGGGGAGTACTGTAGTGTCAGTAATCCG
>NW_008754616.1:0-1467 GCF_000715545.1 Opisthorchis viverrini | reverse complement strand
CACCGTGCCAGCATTGTGTTGATGTGACGATGTGCTGAAAATTGAAACCTTCCATAATGAGCGCCCAGCTGTGATCTACGTACTTGTTGAGTAGGTGCGTCCAACTCTGGTTCATACTGTTTGGACTTCTGCATATTGCCGGGATAGTCCGGCAATTATGTTCTATGGTCCGCACAGAGCATACCAGTTATTGACAATCTGCTCCGCTCTTTATCTTCCGATTGTGACAGCTTCGTTATTGCAGATAGTATGATCGTTCAGCTATAGCACCCTTTCGGTGCCTTACTGCCATGCCACCCAAAGGAAGCACGAGGGCTGGGATACTGCCAGGTTGCCCAAGCCTAGACAGGGGAAGTCGAGAGGCAGAGGTCGGGTTGGAACCACGGAACTTGCGGTCAGTAAATTCGCGCTCTAACCACTTTCCCCCCCCCCTCCATTGCAGATAGTAACGCTCCTGTAGCCATTTCTAGCGCAGTTAAAACATGAACTGTGTAACGCCCTATAGCGATTTCCGAGTCTATTGTTCCCTCGGTAAACCGCATCTCCTCGATAAAGACCATCCGTCGTTAACGCCCAAATGCTCATGCTTTCAATTTATCGCTCTAATTCACGAGGCCACTAAAGTGGATGTGAGCAGCTATGTTGAAAATTAGTTTTCTTCTTCGATCACACAACTTTATTGACGAATGCTTTCGCCGTTTCAGTCATTAAAGCGCGGATTTACTGACTGGAAGGGCCGAGGTTCGAACCCAAACTCTGTGTCCCGACTTCTCCTCTCTAGGCTTAGGTAACCTGGCCGTATCCCAGCCTTTGTGTTTCCTTAAGGTAGCATGACAGCTAGGCACCGAAAGGGTGCTACAGCTGGACGATTTATTTCTTTTCACCGTTCCATCAATTAACTGAGTTAACGTACGTTAGTTGCTCTAAATTTTTACATACAAGCATGACTTAAACGTAAGGACCAACTGTCCAACCCTTCTGATCCCTTTATCTACATCAGCTGACTCTAACACAGGGGCGCCATGAATTCTACAGGTAAAAGGACAGCTACAACAATGGAACTAAGTCATTACCCCAAAGTCTGAAAAAACCAATGCAAACGTTCCATTTTACTCGGAGCATTCAAGAACATACTGGTATCCCCTTCGGAGGCTCCTGAGAATACAAGCACAAAGAATGCAACGGCCTGGAAGGTCGACAGTGAACCCTTACCCCTGCAAGAGTACCCAGGGCTCCCTATCCCCGATTCGTTGGCTGCAAGAAAGGTACTCCTAATCTCCGACACTGCAATTAACAACGCCACAGTGTTATTAGTGGACCGGCGCATGAGACTACAGGGTAACCATCTGGGCTCCAAAACGGCCAAGTTAACAAGAATGAAGAAGTCGCTCGTTGGTTGCTGTTCTTACGAAAGATGAATACTGAATGGCTAGGAGAAAGAGGAAGCAAACGAAACTTCGGATATCC
>NW_008754615.1:0-1468 GCF_000715545.1 Opisthorchis viverrini | reverse complement strand
CTGCGCGATAGGCTGCGCGACAGGCCGCGTGAGTGCCCGTTGGCTCAAGGCCGATGAACAGAACAAAGGCAAGACAGGACAACCAAACAACAGCAGTCACCGCACCGATTGTGTGACTCACCGAGGCTGCGCATGCGAGGCGATTGGATTCCGTGCGGATGAGTGCATGACAAGTTCGCCTAGGTTCCGTTCGCATGGGGCTTGAGCGCTAGTATCCCCCGGCCTCAAGGGTAGAGTCACAATGTGTGTAGGGTCGATCGGTTTTCGATCGTGGTTTTCCGAACGGTCGACATCGATTTATCAGCAACACTTCGTGAGCATGTAGTTGCCGCCAGCTTGGTTGTGTGGTGAATTTGTGTAAGAGGTGTAGTAGGGTCCAAGTATAGCCATTGCCGTCTGATAGCATTAGAGTCAGAGAAGCCAGAGGTCTGCTCCCAGAGATTTCACAGTTCTTGTTGTCCTCGTTTGGTCTCTAAAGCTTTACTTCATGAGTCATTTTGAGCTTCAGGAGGTGGTTTCCGCTGTTAACTAACGTACGTTAAACTGATCTACTAAAAAAGGAGATTGATGAAAGACTGATTCAAGTACTTGGGAGGTTGTAATATTAATAATCCGAGTGAAAGTTTCACAGACTATAAATATCTGGTTAGTTTTACCAGGTTGACTTCATCCAAATGGACGGAACCGAATGCGAGAGTGCGTGAGGATTGTGTGCATGTACCGTACTATGCAGTTCCTGTCTTATGCATATAGTTTCGGAACTGCATAGTTAGCTGGATACCTAAATTCTTCAATTGAGTTCGTCCGATGTGTAATTTTTTTTCGCTAATTATAATTCCAGTATAATGCAGGTGAACTTCTTGTGAAGTAAACGAATATTCCGTTTTCGCGATTCAGGATCAAACCATGCACCTCTTCATCGTGTTGTCCTAATTGTAGCAAACTTATCGTCTTAAGTAATCCGTGGGAATGAGCGAGATAGATTCACTCGAATAAGGTGGATCGTATAAATGAACTGACTCGTCTCATTCGTGTGCTTTGCGTCTTATCGAACTAAAGAGTAAGATTAAATGTATGACTCTGTGTAATGGCGTGACAATCGAGTATCAATCAGTTGCCTGATTGCTGTACGATGTTATGAGCATAGAGGCCACACAACCTTAATCTTCGCTCGATGTTCCAGACAGATCGATCCTAGAACGTATTGCGGAACGTAATCCGGGTTCTCTCGTCTTCCTATTATTCACTGGTGAAAGCTCGCGCCTGAGTCTACAGCGGAGAAATAACAGATATCACAAATACTGTGGTGTATTGAAACGCTGTTCACTTTCGCTAGGGCACATTGAATTCACAGTCGATTTGAAGGATACGGTTGCAACAGGAATTGGATGGATATGGTAAAGTAGAATTTTTTATGTAGTTGACTTGGAACAATTTGATTATATATTGCTGTGTTGCAATGATTTAG
>NW_008754614.1:0-1468 GCF_000715545.1 Opisthorchis viverrini | reverse complement strand
TGTAGTCGCCAGTGTGCAGGCAGGTGGGATCGGTCGCTTGATGCTTACCGAATAGATGGGAACGCGTTCGCTTAAACACCGCGGTTTCGGTAGGCAAAGATGATCTGCCTTTTGTGAGACCGCTAATATTGAATCACGTGCTTCTTCCGGCTTTGAATACTTCTCACCAGGCCTCTGTGGGAATATAGTCTGATGCCACCAATCAGAGAGATGATTCAAAAGCACTCCAGTTGCTTGATGGGGCTGTGCCACTCTAAATACTTGTTCGATAACGTCGCTCGGGACACGCAACTTACATCCTCCGTATGCCATCATCTTCCTTACATCGGTTATCTGTCAACTCGGTGGGTTCACGCCATTAGGATTTTTGTTGGTCGCTTGCCAACTCACTCTGGTGCTATTGAACGTACTCTTGAATTTCACCTGTCAGCATCGCTTCACTTCCGCTTTTTTCGGTAAACACCTGAAATCGGACTCCAACGAACCACAGATTAACTCCAACTTTATCGATTTGCGGTATCGATTAATGACTGTCTCATTGCTCAATAGGCCGTTTTATGAAGAATTTTGAGAATCTCCACGTCCGATATTCACCTGAATATTCATTGTTTTGTCGATGTACGTTGAATACCGAATTCGTGTTCAGCTCGGTTGAGAATCGCACAAGACTTGCGCACATTTGCTATTTGACTCAAACTTTGTGTTCCTTGTTGCAAATAAATCTGCATTACTCAATGATAGGTATGTGAGTTCCGACTTTTGGGTTAGATCACTTCCAGTATACAATAGATGAGCAACACTGCCACAGTGCCAACTGCTTGCAATTTCATTTGATCAGGGCCCATGAGTATGCAGACGACAATGAGTGCGTCGACCAAAAAACGTGTGGAAGTTCATGATGGAGTGAGAATGGCACACTCACTCGAAAAACAAACAAGTCATATCGCTCACATTTGAACACGTTCGTCTGTTAACATGTGATAATTCCGAGGCGTCCAGCATGCACTGGCGAAGTAGTGGCACCACGCTTGCATCGCAAGTCAGGTGTCTAAACTTCAAACCGCGGCGTCGCTGTCGAATACGTAATTCGAGTCCAATTCGTACCCGATTCAGCATGGCTTTACTTGAATGATTATGTCAAAACTGGAAAGATTTGATTTTCAGTGCTACAAATTTCCCAACCACTAGCAACTAATAATAAATAATGTAGATGATTGAGCTAAGATCTGTGATTCTGCAGGATGTTTATAGTGCGGTGTGAGATCTCCACAACATGAATTGAGTGTAAAATGGTTCTGATATTTTCCCTAATAATTCTACGTGTTGTTTACACCAAACTACTCAACATTGATTTGTGAGAGTCGCGAATAGCGGCAATTTCCACGGCCACAAATTCCACTAGGTTTTCAATGCTAGAGAAACTAAATGCCAGACTAGAGAGTTGTCCTTGTTCCAAAGCGTCCTTGGG
>NW_008754613.1:0-1469 GCF_000715545.1 Opisthorchis viverrini | reverse complement strand
GAAAGATGAGTGGTGCTATATCCTGTTTACTCGTCACATAATCACTACGGACAAGCAGCTCGTGGTGCATTGACTAATTGTTCAAACTGCTAGCAGGGAGGTTATAGGTTCGCAACTTCTTGGATCTTTTGTGAGATACACACTACTGATGCCAGGAATTTTCAGTAGGATGGGTTACTGATTCAATCTCGTCCCAGTAGCAACTTAAGCTTATGGAATCAATTTGGTTGGGACGCTCAGTGCATTGACTATTTTGACCTAGCAACGCGAAATGAAATCGTATTCTGGTAACCTAGGATCTACGAAACCATCCAGCTCTTCTGTTTGAAACTTCTGTGCTTCAAGTTGCATGAGGACGTAAATCAAAACCAGTCTACTTGAAACCTAGCAAGTTTAGTGAATGTTGTCGCTTATTGTTCGGGCTGTTCCGTTCATTTTTGCCTATCAATGTGCTCTGAGACTACTACGGATTGTGGTAGGTTGTCCTGCTAACGTGTCGCTTTGTATAGTGCTTAGTGTTTTGTCTGAAAATGTAGACACGCTGCCATTTGTTCTCCACAGTGTCTACTTGGCAATTATTCTCTGTCCTCCCGTTTTTTCCATTTCACAATGGTCCCCTTGAACTCGTCTCCTCACCACTTTGTCGTAATTCGGTGTATTTCGCTGCTAAGTAAATTAGGAATGCATCAAAACTTCCAACAGGGCCCGGAAGTACTGAAGTCTTTCACTCTCGGCAAGGACTAGGTTCCTTCCGGAGTCAGGAAACACGAAGATGTTAATCACGACGGTTAAAGTTCGTCTAACAGCGGCGCAGTAGGATCTTCGAACATCCAGATTAACCTTGGTGTTTGTCGCCAGAACACAGAAGTTGCACTGACTATTTTTAAGTGGTCATTCTTTTGTAGTTTCACTGAACCTTAAGCGCTATCACTGAAAAGCCAGGAAGCTTTTTCACCTCCGACACGTGTCTTAGTGTCGACTTTCTCTTTGGAACTGTTGTATGAATAGCGAAATACCGAAACAGCAGTTGGTGTACCTAAGTAATCAAGATTATGGTCATTTTGAATGTCTCGTGTGCATCCTAGCGTTGCGCCAAACCATCTAAAATCTCCTAATCCAGATCCAAACATAACGATGCAATGCAAGAATAATTCATTCTCCCAACTTTCTTTGCACGTAGATATTGAACTTGTTGCGGTATACGCTAATAACACAATCCCAGGTGTATAAATAGGTAACGAAGTCACGCATCTTCGAGATGGGGGCAACTTCTGCTGTCATATGTGTCTGTTCTCTGTAATTTATGACGTCACTTCACACTTCGTCACAATTTCGTCACGAATAGTCGCTATAGTTTTCAGTTGCCCGTGTTGAATTAGGAAGCCACACATACCACTTTTCAAAGGCTTTTATTTCAAAGATTAACTTCAGTGGAAAGGTTTTGTTAGTGCTCACTCTGAGCACTGACG
>NW_008754612.1:0-1469 GCF_000715545.1 Opisthorchis viverrini | reverse complement strand
CCCCCCCCCCTAATTTGCTAGAAAAGGGTGAACTTCATAGTCGTTGTTTGGTGCAACTGTCAATTCATATTTACCGTTTCATGAAATTTATCTAAAAATTTTTGTTCAGAGACGTCCAAAACATAATAAACTTCATTTCCGAAATCGTGTATTTACAACGCCTCCATGTAGAGCTTGGTTGACATTTTGATGGTGCCCACTTGATCCGAATTCGAATAGTCTTAGTGGGGAATAATTCATAAATTTTTGAAGTTTTTGGCATGATTATTGCAACATTCCTGGTCTGTGTCACAAGACGGCGTTTCAAAACCTAGCTGAGCAAGTTGGGAATGCTAAACATAGAGTACTAAAATGCTGTCTAGGCTCATACACCTAAAGCTCCTTCGAGATTCAGTCATCTGGCTTGCATGCCATGACGAAGAAGCTTTGTTCTACTTGATGAGCAAGTCACACCGTGGACGACCCAGTTTTTAGTGTAGACTTGTTTTTTAACATAATGAAAGGAATTGTCGTTTAGTTGCGGAGTGTAGAGGAGTACAAAAGAATGATGGGAATGTGTTATAAGTGCTATCTGACGAATACATCATCACCCATGGAACTTTCCGTTTTCACTTTTGACCATACACTGATGTGTCAGCCACACACTGGCAAATGTGGCAGTCTGTCAGGTTTCGTAAATGGGACCAGTGCTGTTCAGTTGTTATAGGCGGTGCGCAATTACTGTTTGAGTTTGAAATACGGCTGCTTGCACTGCTATCTTAAATCTAGGATACCACCGGTTGTTTGAGTTTATTACCCCGTTGTTTAGTCACTAGTGGCTCAATACGTGGGCTCAAAATTGCCAAAGATTACGGTTTCACGCATTTACACGCTTCGTTAGCTCTTGGCTCCTAAAGTAACGGGAGCAATTATACACAGTTTGTTGATTTTCCATTCAGAAAATAACCAAACTTTATGCCTGTAAACCTATCCTTATAGAATATAGGTGAACCGCGCAAAATGGAGGACTATCCGCACTTTGCGCTAGTCGTCTCCCCGAAGGGTCGCCGTAGTAAGCGTCATTAAACAACTCATCACTTTATTTCAGAGATATGACTGAGGGTTTGAACACACTATATCCTGTGCGGATCGAAAGCCGGTGGATGTGTTGTAAATTTTCCAACAGAAATTATGATGATTGAGTTTGGATCTCTTCAGATTTTCATTACACGCACCTTGTTGGTGACTTCGAACATCTCCGAAACAGCTATAAAATACTTCTTGCCATTCCAGTATCGGTTGATGTTTAATCAGTTTCGAGTTACAAAACGAATAATAAACTATTCACTACGAATCAGTATGATTTCCCAGCTGAGAATTATTATCAGATACAGATTAAAAAGCAGGGTTGAAAGGAAACAAGGTTGGCAAACATGAAGTTGTGCGGGGAAGTTCAAATCTAGCTAGTCAAGCACCGCCCTCTCCTTTTT
>NW_008754611.1:0-1470 GCF_000715545.1 Opisthorchis viverrini | reverse complement strand
CAACAACAACATATTTTTATCATGTATGGTCTTTGAACGAGCAAAATGAGTTAGAAACTTAAAAACGCTACACACGAACCGCAAAGCTTCAACAGAAAATATCCAGGTTAGTGAAATGCTCGAGTCCAGAACTCGAAAAAAAGACAGGACCCTGAGCTTATAATATTAGACAGAAGTGGCAAAATTACCAGAACCATACTCTCCAAAATCGCCAACACTCCTCAGTTGCTTAGATGGATAATCTTACACCGACGACTTCTGCGCAGAATAATTCCACTCCAGTGCAGTACAACCCTTCTACGGCAACAGCGAACCACAACAGTCTCTCGGTAAGGTCGTACACGAAATTATCTCGAGAAAGTAGTTGTTTCTAGAGACGAGTGGCTCTTTCCAGCAAAAAGAAACAACGAAGCTGACCGAAAATGGAGACTGAAAAGAGGCGATTGCTGTCTAGATATCCAGCTGTTTACTACTATATACATTTGACAGGAGTCATGAGATAATCGAGCACTAGGTCGAAGAAGTCTAGCTAAGGAAATCATCAATCGAGGGAAACTGGACATTGGTAGATAGCAAGCATCCTGAAGCTCTCATCCCTGCAAGTGAGCAACCTTCTAGAGAGTACAAACAGCGCCACTTCACTTTATCAACAAGGGAGCATTAATCAGAAGTACGTTGAGTACAGCTGCTACAGTTTCGGTGAACGAAAATGGAAGAGTGTGGGAACCCTAGCCAAGCACTAGAGACGACGGGGAAACGGAAGATTGGGCAACTAAGCATTGAAGGTGATAGCTTTGGTGCAAAACACAATCACTTTCAGTTACACTCACCTTGAAGGCTTCCTCAAAATAGTTTTGTTCCTCCAAAAACAAGGCGTAGTTCATGATAATTTGTGGAGTGGCGATTCGAAGGTCAATCATATGATCATAGGCAGCCTGTATGAAAGTTAAACCACAGAATAATCAAGGTGATGACCAATAGGAAATGAGCAAGTGTACCGGTGAGATCAGGACAGCCTAATAAATGACCGGAGAGGCTGTCAGGAATGATTATAGAATCTGTTCCATAGACTCCCACCGACCGTCAACATAAGTGGTAAATTATATATTTAGAAAAAGTTTTTGCATGTATCAAACATCAAATCAAACTCAAATGTGAGGCAGAATTCACGCCATACGATTGCTTGAAGAAAAGCAAATACGGGAGGCACGCCAGAGTATAACTGAGATATCATCTCATTTTTCCAGTGGGTCTGTTTCCACAGAAAGACACTTGGATTTCGACGGTCGGGTCATTTAATCGTAATTAGATTTGAATATCATGCGGGCCACGCATATGCCTCATAGGTGGAAACAGGTGTGACAAAGAACCGGAACTCTACTGCATCCCTTGGTGGTATCTTTCAAAGAGAAAGTAAATACTTAGGCATATGATGAAACCCACAAGTAGAACATAAGGTTGATGAGCCCC
>NW_008754610.1:0-1471 GCF_000715545.1 Opisthorchis viverrini | reverse complement strand
AAAAAGACTACTTGGCGATATGAAGTTTTTGGAAAATCTGAAGGCATTTGATAAGGACAACATACCAGCCTCAATTATGAAAGTGATTCGTGAGCGCTATATTCCTAACCCCGATTTCAAGCCTGAACGCGTTGCTGTTGCTTCCACGGCTTGTGAAGGTTTGTGCAAATGGGTTATTGCTATTGATCGGTACGATGCGGTGGCCAAGATTGTTGCGCCAAAGAAGGAAGCTCTGGCCAGAGCTATGGAGGAGTACACAACAGCCATGGATTCTCTGAACAAGAAGCGTGCGGCCCTGAAGGAGGTACAGGACCGCTTACGCATCCTCACCGACGACTTGGAGCTTAACAAGCGAAAGAAAATAGACTTAGAAAACAAGGTCGATATTTGTACGATGAAACTGGAACGCGCCGAACAGCTGATCGGTGGTCTTGGTGGTGAGAAGTCACGATGGACAGAAGCGGCCAAAAATTTGGGTGGACAATATGTCAATCTATCCGGAGACGTGCTTGTTTCAAGTGGTGTGGTAGCCTACCTCGGTGCTTTCACATCTTCATTTCGACAAGACCAAATCAAAGAATGGCTTCAGGCTGTAAGAGACAGTGCCATTCCTTGCTCCACAGTTTTCAGTTTGGTCAACACCTTAGGTAATCCGGTGGAGATTCGAGCCTGGAATATAGCTGGACTGCCAACGGATGATTTCTCGGTGGAGAACGGGATTATCATTGCGTAAGCAACTCTTCTCATTGTGATTTCACTAATGTAGTTCTGTTACAAGCCTGTTTACTCTTATCAACGTCATCGCTGATCTCAGTGCATTGCCATCGTGGAAACAGACGACTGTGCTGTATCAGTGATGGTCTGAAATGACTTAGGATAAGCCATACATTCCGACCTGAGTATGTACACCCCCTTGCTACTTCTTGAACCCACTCCCCTAGTTTCCCTGCACAAAAGATATCTGAGCCAACTTATTTATAGTGAAAATGGTAAGCAATAAGTCGCTTCGTCAATCTAAATCATATCTCCATTCCTACAGGGACTCGCAGCCCAAAATTTCTTATAATCGTACGTTCTTTATCCCTTATTCAGCATTGGCGTGCGTTTTCACGTGGTGCTTACCGCTGAACATCTACCGTAGACATCGTGAAGAATCCTAAAATAACAGTTTGTTCAGGGTACTAGCTTGTCATCACTATCCATGGGGAGCATTGCTTTCGTTGGCGTAAGACCCAGTGTCTTTTCTGCTAATCCCCCATAGAAGTCGTGTTGCATGGATCTGATGTTCCGAAGCCTTCCGACCATCCAGATAACAAACGTGCACACAACCTGAGCGAAATCTCTCCTCAGAGTAGTCAACTTCTAGGGAGCAACGCTGTTGAAGGAAGTGTTACTTCACACTGATGCTGTATTATTAGTATTGGAAGGTGAGGCCATTGAATATTGAGTAAATTATTCTGGTTAGTCCACA
>NW_008754609.1:0-1471 GCF_000715545.1 Opisthorchis viverrini | reverse complement strand
TCGAAAATATGTCAATTTACTTGCAATATTAGAATTGCCTCACCCTGGAAGCACAATGTCTTTATCTGCAAAATCGTTGCGAGTGGAATAAAACATGTTACACCAAAATACTGCATTTTTTTGTATATGTGCTCAAACCAAAAGTCACACCAGTCTACTTTCATTTCTTCGAACTTTGTTTTAATTATTATCTTTTTTAATTTCTGGCGCGCGTTTGACTTTGAACTTGTTTTGCTTTGGCTTCAGAAGTGGCTTCACGTATGTTTGTTGAAAAAATAAGGACTGAACACTTTCCTCCCTTCACAGTATTTGAGAAGAAGCTAAATGAATACATGAAGGGTGCATGTAGCCGGTGATTGAAGCAACAACGCATCACGAATGGGTGTACAACAAACGCAGCAGGCGGTCAGCAGAACAAACAGAAATTCTGAAGAACATCACAGATGGGAGCTTAAGCTGGGTTCCAGGAGAATCTCTTATGAAAACCGATTTAGCGCGCAGATGGGTATACTAGTCGAATCTCATATTAAAATATACTTTCTTTTGATTAAATGGATTTGATATAGAAATTGGTGGGCAGTGGTTCTCTCCTCAACTGATTTATCAAATCGTCAAATCTAGCTGGCTCTCAGTTCCGGACAAGCTCCATAAATCAAACAAACAATAATATGGATGTTTTCATCTGACTATTGGTCGGTGATTTAGAATCACGGAACAATAAACTTTAACCATCCAGCATTGGGAATGGTTAACCAAGCAGACGTCTTCCCCAAAAACCATAAATCTATAACCAAACGAAATGTGTTAAACCTGGCCCTTTCCACACGCACAGAGATGGCCGCAAAATCTGCCTACTGAAGGTAGTTCAGTTGGTTCTACAGACGGTTGCGTGACTCTCAATAGATATCTTTACAGTCTGGAAGGGAGACTTTCACGCAAACAAAAAGATTTTCCACTCCGATCGGAATGAAGGCGATTGGTGTTAGGTTATAGGATGTTTCGTGCACAAGCATTTCGGTAGGAGCTCGACCGTCGCCTCTCCGATTTAACGTGCAGTTAACAAACGAAGAATGCAAAATTCCAGTGGGTCGCGTCCCGTCTAGACAGTATGTTCGAACTGTAACCTGACACGGTCGAAATCAGCTTAAATCATCTTATCAGCATGATGCAGAATTGGAGTAACACCTGCAACATCATATAGAAAACGCATTAGTCATCTTATAAACAGGAATTGCCAAACTGATAAAAAGAAAAGTGATTCCGTGCTTTGGATGCTAATTTTCGGGAGTTCACACTCGTGGCCGAACTGTTCACACTTTAACTACTGACCAGGAGGTTACCAGTTTTAGTAGCCCCAGATATCCATATGACGTGCAGTCCTAATGCTTCCAAATGACCAAGTGCTTCTAGAATTTTTCGCGTTGAAGGACTTAGCTTACAGCGCAGAATCGTCTAGACAGTTCAGCCATCT
>NW_008754608.1:0-1471 GCF_000715545.1 Opisthorchis viverrini | reverse complement strand
GTTTGTCTGTCCGTCTGCCTGTCTGTTTGTCTACCTTTTTATCCTTTACGCAAGTAGTTTTAGTCAATATCAAAAAGAAGAAATGTGTTTGAATCTCCAAGATGCTATTTGCACACGAGTAACAGGCCTCAGCTGCGCGCTCTCGTAGATTCAACAATAGGTGCGCTTGTCTATCCTTGACCGGCGAAGCGCAGCGTGAAAATCCACTCACAGAACTGTGAACTCGAATGGCTGACAGTGTGTGTTCTGATCGTCGCACTGGAGATCGGCTTCGTGAGTATTATGGGAAGAGTTACGGCGAGGGGTTTACCGTAGAACAAATCAGAGCAAGTCGAGCTGAATATGCACGAATATGTGCACACAAACATACACATGGAAACTACCAGAGACAATCGGGACGGCCAGTTTAGCAAGGCGAATAGCGGATACAAAATCCATGGCAGAGAGGAACAAATAGAATTCACTAAGCACAGGGGAAAAGTAGGTAAACGAGTTTGGAGAGTTATCCAGGTCTCAATTTCGGTTCACTGTATGTGACTTGGCAGTGCGGCCCACCAGACGATCCACGTCGCCTGGGTTGTTAAAATATACCTAGTTGACAACAATAAGCCACCAGTTGGGCGTGCCAGTTTTTAGAAATGCCTCTACTGGTCACTCTCTGTTCTTATTCCTTCACTGTGTACTGAATGTTCAGGCGGAATTGCGCGTGCCTCATTGTAAACCGCATGTGATATCACTCACTGTGGCCGGGGAATCAAAGGCGTAATTCAGAGTGACGGGTGAATCCGGTAATGGAAGTCAGCCCATCATGTGAAAACACTTGTTTGCATCGCTCAAACTCGAGTCCGTTAGCCTGTTCGAATGCGCTGTTACGGTTGTGCTCAGCATGAGCTGATGGAATGGTGGTCACATTCACTCTGTGTGTTACATGCATCTCATTCAAGTCCACACCACCCCTTCTGAAGAGCTACAGTCTGTGTGAAACCTCAATGCAGAGCTTCTGTGTGGAAAGCGGGAATGGGCGTACCAGGACCAGAAAATGACCGTTCAAACGACAAATCGTTTATATCGCTGGGAGAGGAAATTGAATATCGCGCTATTAGAATACAACCGCGACAAATTAGGGAAGTATTGCCTACTTTGAAAATGTGGTCAGTTGCTCTGGTACGAAGAATCGAAATGACGATTGGATGAGCAGTTTCTGGTGCTCTTGACGTAGTTTTGGAACTTACACAATTTAAAAAGTCCACGGCTGTACCATCGCACTAATAACGGCAGTAATCGCCTGTCTATGAGCAAATACATGTTGTGCGGTTAGTCGCAGAGTGGCCAAAAAAAATAATTTTGAAATTAGTATACTTGGCCACCTACATACAGTTTGGTTTTCAAGCCGAAAATAAGATCAGTGAAAACTTGGGGACCACGCTATCTCCCCCTTATTATGGTGATAATTCAAGCCACTTTAATCAGG
>NW_008754607.1:0-1472 GCF_000715545.1 Opisthorchis viverrini | reverse complement strand
TTTTTTTCAATTCCCAAGCATGGATAATAACATTATATCATGTAAATTTAAAACCCGACGTTCTGTTGTGACGTCACATTCTAATATTTTTTGAAAATGCTATCATATAATACACGCGGCAATGTCCTGAAAACTCCGTCGGACGCAGAGTCGCGATTCGTTTTTGTTTCTGTAGAGTCGCGATTCGTTTTTGACAACAATGCAATGGGGTACGTCCTGCGATCGCGAGTGATGGTCACGCATTTTCGCTTCGTGCTCACTCCTTACGAATAACAAACCAATATAAACTCACTTGGCTGCTTCTAAATTTCCGCTTTGGGTATGTGTGGAAGAATATATTATTCACCAGCTTACTAAATAGCGAATTAGGCAAGGCTCAATACTTTTTCAGATCTCGACGTTCATTGCTATGTATGCATTACCCTACGTCCAATGATGCTAATATGGGACTATTGTACTACACCAGTAAAACCAGCGTTGAACCTTTTAAGTTAGTTAAAATCTTAGTAATACCAAACGTTTTACCAAACAAATTTCGCACATATTGCAAGCAAATTCCGCTTTAGTGAATCGCCTCACCAGGTTATCCGAAAACGAAAAGCACAAGAAACAATATTTTGTACGTCATTGTTCATTTAGATGAATTGCATGCGACACTTTCACAAATACGTATATATGTACTGTGTCAAAGCATTCTTTCGTCATGCGTACAGCTTATTTGCTAAATTTAGAGAAGCACAGATCAACGTCAGTGCACGTCACCAAATTAGGTGGTTAATTACACTAGTTAAGCACACGTGTGGCGTCACAATGTGCACCACAGCTTTGGAAGAATCAGAGACTCGATCCATAAATAAAACTGATAAAATAATTTTCTACAGGGATTACAATTTTTGCATTCTACCAAGCTAATCGCTTTCGAATTGACCTTACTTAGTTATTAAGCACCACCTTGACTTCTTTCGTGCGTCTGTGGGAAAGACTGTCACTGGAACGTTCAAACCGCAAATATGACCTGTTGTGTTTTTAAGTCTTTGACCATAAGTGAACTCTTTTCCGATTGGTTGGTACAGAGACTCACCGAAAACTTATAAACCCAGCCGAAATGAATTGCTGCTTGATATCTTCCAAGGGTTATCAGAAACTTCAGGGGCAAAAACAATCCTTGTCAGTCAATTTGCAGATAAGCCGATCATCAAGTGGATATTTTACACAATCGAAATGAGACATGCATGAATTTTATGCACACACGTCTTATCGAACAAGTGTTCTACCCTCCCAGATAATCTTCGCTGACCAGTTTATTAGACGTTTTCTATTAGGCGTCTTTGATTTGCATTATGAAAAGAACATTAGTTCTGAGAACACGGCTTTCCAGTATTTCGTAAATGTACCTTAACTAGTCCAACTGTTGATAGGGTTGCCGATGAACCTTACGTGTATCAACATAAATTTTTAACGTATATTTTTTC
>NW_008754606.1:0-1472 GCF_000715545.1 Opisthorchis viverrini | reverse complement strand
ATATATCTAATCTTTTGGTTTTGAAGAGCTGGTCTTCTCCCATCGAGCACTTCATAATGTGAGACCTGTGTTTCATCTTCAGCGTGGAGGGAGACGTGCAGCAGTTCCAGAGTTCTGCTTCAGTACCTTCGAAGCTGCGAGCCCTGGTGACGTGCATTGGACACTCGGACTCCCGTTTCTGAAAACGTTTTACACCGTTTACGATCACGGAGAATCAAAAATCAGGATTGCTCGCTCACTGTGTTCATAATACATCACAGACTTTGAAAATAAGCACTTCTGTTTGTGCTTCATGTTTTATGTGGTTGAGTTAGCTAAAAGCTCAAGTGAAATCGCTGAAGATAAGCCATTTATTGACGGTTTATCTTGCATTGACAAGTTTTTTTCAAAATTGCATTCAAGTTCCTCGTCGATTTTTTGATCCTCGCTATTAAAGGTAATTTTAGGCAAATCAGTAAATGAGTGGACTTGAAGGAAAAATCGTAAATCGACAAATTGAAATTATAGATGTGCCTTGAACGCGTGTACACGTCATAGGTTTTAAAGTTATGTATAAAAATTTACACCACAATAACGCGAAAAATGATCAGCTCTAAGAAGCGGTCCATTGCGGTTTTTTCAATAAACAATTCTCACCTATTCTGTGTGGCAGGATCAGTTGAGTGTTCTTGCAGTTCACATTTACCACCATTTCTTCCGATTCATTTAGCAAATGGCCACGCTTGTGCACATGGAAAATATAGACAGAAGCGAGCCTGTCTCCGACCAAATAGGATTAGTCAAATAGACACTCACATGTGATTGCGTCGCCGATGCCGGATATTATGAGTAATAAGTCACTTAAACGAACGACCCAATGCCCTGAATTTGATAAACCATGAAAAAGAATCTGGTGTCCGATTTTGCTTGTAACATTTGGGTGGATTTAAGAGGATCAGTCTCATGTCTCTTCAGTAAACAGTTTTGCAGCTTACCGAAGCCTTGTCGGAGCTTTCGTAGCCTACTATAAGTGACAGCACAATGTGCTCTGAAGTAACATGTTGCTTGAGCCCATACAAAGAAATGGTTGAGAAACCTGAATAATCAAGAGCACTCAAACATAATGGAGAAGCCGAAAAGCATTGAAATCCTGAGAGACACAAGAATGGTCGAATATCCAAACATACCAGAGATCACCTATATTTCGTTAGACTGAACGTCCTGACTGATCGATGGATTTGGAGATAAGGAGTGAAATGGAAATAAACTAAGCTCTGCTACTGCATCTTCATGGTAAACAGTTGGATTATTATGCGGGGGCAGATTTTGAGGCCTTTCAAGTCTGTAACTTAGTGTTTTTGAATGTGTTTTTGTCAGATACGGACACCAGATAGCCGATGGACTAAAGTTCAAAAACCAGTATGACATCGGTTCACTCTACGCTTTCGGTGGAGAGCTATGAGAAGATTCGAATTGACAGGGCCAAGCTGTTG
>NW_008754605.1:0-1473 GCF_000715545.1 Opisthorchis viverrini | reverse complement strand
GCTGCCAACCACACAGGAGTCTGCATTGGCCTAGTTACATGTGTATTCTTACAGTAACGCGTAACTGGAAAACTGGGAGTAACGACTGCTTTTGCAATAGCGGAGAATCTCTGTGGTGGCGGACAAATATTATTTAGTCGCGGCATGCACGGCGACAAAATATCCTGTCCCATAACAACGTGCGCACAGGAATCAAGCTTGCAAAACTGTAGTTAAGCTTCTGCCGCATCTACGAGCCCCCGATTTCTAAAATATCCCAATCATATCCTTCTAAGTTGCGGGTGTTCCTGCTCCATGCATGCCTTCAGGTCGATGGCCAAAGTGGTTCACATTCTCCACCTTCGTCGCCCAACTGCAGGTGAAATTTTACACTTGGGGAGTTTTACTTGCATTCTAATCATCGCTAATTAGCAAGACCTGTAGACATATCAACCGACTCTGTTATTGGCGCACGTTTGTAAACTGAATTGGAAACATTCCCTGATTTTCTGCAGGCAAAGTTCTCATACAAGAGTGACAGCACGCGTAATCTTGTTGTGTCGCACGTTACTGAAGATTGACATCTACTGGCGACGGGGCATCACAAAAGGTGAGTGAGATTTGCATGAATTCATTTTGCGCTATTACATACGATGACATCATAAAAGTGCCCTTCTCCGGAAAGCCAAAGAACTGCATATAAGGACAATGCGCAAACGTTTGTTCAGGAATGTTAGCTGCTGTAGCTCGTGAAATTTCTGTGGAGGCTTTTGTTGCTCAGTTCAGATTTTCTGATCAGGCATCCAGGATCTCTACGATTACCTTACTTTGCATCTCCAATATAGCTTGGAATATCCCAACCCCATACACGTTAGCCACGAATGAACCCTTCTTTGGTTTCAAAATACAATGAGGACGAATTACGCCGTTCAAACTGATTTTAATAGGCAAAAAACTTTTCAACGTAAGCAGATGATTTAGTTCTCTAAAATGGTAAAGTTCATCTCATCATTAGGTCATATATATTCCTACGTTCGTGTCAAGCACATGTATTTAACAAGACGCGTTCAGGTAAGGACGAAGTTCGGAAATGACAGCTGAAAATAGAAATCAAACCTAAGTGGAAAGTTGAATAGAATTCTGCCTTACCTAGCGGTGCATGTAACTGACGACAAATTACTGTAAATAAAGCACAAATATTTGTGGGCATTAGTGTTGCGGCACGTGAAATCTTTTTGAGGCACATCGTCCGACTTTTCAAGTACGATCAAGCCAAAGACCTCCTGCTTTAAGAGAAACACTGATTTTCTGTATGTATGTCACTGGTCAGCAGTATAAAAGTGATTGAGGAAATGCATACTACCCCCGTTAAACAGGGTAAATAATTCAGCTCTTGTGCCTCAAACGGCGACTGAGATTCTGCCATCTATTTGGCAAGTACTGTGAACACCAAGGTTCTCCAGCAGGAGATAACAGGTATATCCAACAATTTGG
>NW_008754604.1:0-1473 GCF_000715545.1 Opisthorchis viverrini | reverse complement strand
CAGCTGTGGAAAAAATGTGGAATGACACAAGCAGGGAGTGAATATCTGTCACTGACTCGGGCCGAACATGTTATTAAATCAGGGAGGAATCGATATTTTGGCAAAATCCTATCGAACGTTTGTGCACCAAAATTGTCGCTCTATACGAAATGAACGGAGCGACGCTTCTCATATGACTGGCGTGCATTCCATAGTCGCATCAAGCCCATTAACTCATCCGCTAACAGTCGTAGTGTCGCGGTAGTGCCACATCCAACAGAGTGCATGCTATCCAATATTGACCAATCGCCTGTTGTGGGCTTCCTCCGGTCAGGAGCAGCCCCGACATCTGTTTGGTGCTGTATCTATTCTACCGCTTTTCGGTGATACACGAGAACAAGGCGCGTACAGGTTGCTAAGTCGCTGCACCGGCGACTGGACATCTCGCAATACGCCAGCGTATGTGCAAATGTCAGCAGACCGAGCACAATCGTCACGTCTGATCCTACAGCCCCACTCGATGACTCACCGTGATATGCAACACGGATACTGGCATGTTGGCGAATGCGCTGGTCACTGCACGACGAGCGTGGGACGGGGCTGGTCACACAACCGGTAGGTTGTGTGTGTAGGTCACGTTGGGTGGTCAAACCTTGACAAATCGGCCCGATCAGCCAACCAGATCATCGTTGGGTTGGTTTCGTGAACTTGATATTCCGCACCACATAGCCCAACCATGACTTGCATGCTGCGACGATGGCGCTGTTTCACGTGACACAAACTGCAACAATTCATATTGTCCTGACTACTGGCAGTCGGTCAAATCTATGGTCAGTTCATTTTCGCTCACCAAACACAATACAGGCGACTACTGAAGACTCGATGAAACGCACGACATCTTTACAATACATGAGACATATCCTGTGCCTGACAAATAAGACTGCTGCAGAAAACGTTGCTGTTTGTGCGCGATTTTAGTTCAAAACTTATTTTAATGAGTGAAACGGTTGATCGATCTAGTTGTGATGGTTGCACGTTTACGGTAGCTCATCACGGGATAACTAAGCATTCAAATTACAAGACCGTATTTCAGTAACCTCTGCGGAAGTCAAGCGCCAAAAAGCATTTCACTCCAGGGTTGTTCGAATTGAAGATTTGAGAAAGTGTAAGCGGATTAATTAGAAAGAAGTGGAACTCTTGTATGATGACGAATGGTTTTCAGTGTACTGAAATCAACGTAGAATTTAGAACGGCCATTAGATCATGGTTGGTATAAATCTTTCAAAACGATTCAGTATACTTTCTCCCACCTCTGATTCTCCAGTTAGTACTTTTTAACACAAAACGTTCGCCCGGAAACAATGTTGCAACTAGTCAAGATATCGTACTCAAAAGGTGAAATCGTGCAACAGGAGGACGAATTTTATCGACCATTAGGAATGGTCTACTGCGTAGCAATCTTAGTAGGCAGAAGAGGATTCAGTAAATTCAGGT
>NW_008754603.1:0-1475 GCF_000715545.1 Opisthorchis viverrini | reverse complement strand
GTGAACACCCATCAATATCGATTGTGCCTAAATGAGATGCCTCAACGCTCACCACATTCGGTCGTGCTTCTAGGGTGTGTTTGAAAACTCATCGGCATTCGTTGAATCGATTGCGCGAATGAAGGGCCTGGATTCCTGCCTGGATTTCCATTCAGAATTTGGTGGATTTTTGTGGTCTCCGTAGGTTCCGCGCATATTAAAGTGAGGTTCAGGAATCTGATGTTCAGATACGATTACTCTCGTTGGCACAGTAAGTTCGTTTTAACAGGGACCCAAATGAACCCAGATAAAGTTCTCGTGTATACTTGTCTCTTACAAATTGATTGTGAATTAGGTACATTCAAGCTTTCATTCCAGTGGTTTGCTGGTTCATTCCTCTCGGTGAGCAAATTTTCGTGGTGTTGTTTGTGTCCTAAAAATACATTTTGTAAACTCTGCAGCACGGGAGATTGGACTGAACATCACATGCAAGAATCGTTGGCCCAATCGAAACTATCTGGAGAAGCGAGGGGTTAATAGCCACTCCTCGCACTTAGGTTGTGGGTTAACTAACGTGAATGAACCCTTCGGTATACAAATGAAGAGAAGTAAGTTTGAGCAAGACGCAAAGAACCTGACATCTCATGCTTTGTCCGAGGATGGCTAGAACACCGTACGCAGGTGTATCATATTTGGTTTAATCGAAGTTTCATGGACAAGCAAAATATGAATTGAAATTTTGCATCCTTAAGTTTCGGGTTGATTAACCGGAATGACGTTCTATGTTAACCCAAAACTAGAAAGCGTAATAATGAGCGAGACACAGGAACTCAACTTGTCATGTTCGTTTAGTAGGAGTACTGAAAATACGTTAGAGTTGTACAATAAACTGAGACGGAAAAATGGCAAAACTTGAATACCAACAAGCTTGATAATGGCTTCACGGGTTCTGACTGCAATATTAGACAAGGGATGGGGTCTTGTTCCAATCTCATCATAGAGCGGGGGGCTGGAAAATGGCAACTGCATCGTTTTCGTCTTTGTATAAACGTGGGAAAGATTGCTCCAGCAGATTACTATAGTCAGATGTGTTTCTTTGCTTTTTTCTATCTACTATGAGGAATGAATGACGTGTGAACTTACGTAGATGTTGAAATGAATGGCAGTATGTTCGGGTCTGATCGGAACGTTGTCTATTTACCACTAAAAACGATCCACTAAGGTACACTTTTGAGCCGGCGCAGGGAACTCAACACATGTTTCGCCCGGTCTAGTCGTGCTACGAAAATGACAGAATTTAGTTAAACCCACCCCGCCGCAGTTTATCCCACGTTTATATATTTAAAACTAAAACCATGGAACATTTGTCAGATGCTTTATATTGAAGTGGGAATATTGTCACTACACAGATCGAGATATCTCCGTGATTAGGAGTCCGCGATTAAAGCTGGAATGTGAGTTGAACTATGTCTGTTTGTCTGTCTGCCTGTCTGTCT
>NW_008754602.1:0-1477 GCF_000715545.1 Opisthorchis viverrini | reverse complement strand
TGAGTTTGATTGAACTGGATAACAGGACGGCGAAAAACGACTGTTTACTGGGATCCAATCCAGCAAACCGCGCACAGCTCTGGGCCTGAGTGCAACTCCCACGCCATATACTCCACGACTCATTGCTTTTGCGTCACCGGACACAAGGAGAGAAATGTGAAAGAGCTAAGTTCATTCTTGGCGTTCTGAGATGCGAAACCACGCTTGGGTCTTGTATGCGTGTTTCGGAGACACGGCATACATGAATTTTAAGAAAGTTTACGGATTCAGCAAGCATTGCCTGTTTGCCAATCTGACCTAGAGTACGGACGTTAAAAGCTCCTATATAGAAAGGATCTCGTGGATTTAGAAAGGTGTTATTTTGTTTAATGTTTGTAGGCAGCGAGGAGCCTAAGGCCCTTCGGTCAGGTGACTGACAGTCAAATGGCCCAGCGACGTTTGCTTGTGCGGTGGGAAGGGGTTGGGGAGGGACATTGGTGGACGCTGAACTGCGCGGGCAAATGATACTTCCCACCTTGAGCCTTTGACTCAAAAGTCTGACCCACAAGACAGTGGGAGGACGTAGTGTTTTGTTCGAGGACCCTGACCCTAGCCTGACTCAAAAGTCTGACACACGAGGCAGTGGGAGAGTGTGTGGGTTTTCTTTGGGGACCCTGCCCGGAGCCGACGACTCAATAGTCTGACCTGCTCGGCGCAGGGAATGAGGCATTACTGTCTCATTCCTGATGTGGCCAGCAGGTGCCTTTGGAGCAACACCAGACTCTTTGGTTTTAAAAATATTTCGACTGTATTAGATAATGTGACGGCGATCACGGTCAACTGTTGGGCAATCGGAGTGCGGTTTTTGGTGCCAGCCTTTTCTAACCCGTCCTTTCTCGGGGGAAGGTAGCGTCGCTGCTTCCATAAATATGGACATGCTGGTGGAAGGGGGACTTCACAATTCTGTCGCACAGGACAGTACAAATTTACACCCATACCGCCTCGTAGCAAGATTACCCGTAGTACGGGGTCTCACTGCTCTCCTTTAGCCTTCCTGGCATGGTCGCACCTTGTGAGACCAGGTTCCAGACAGTGTAGCCCACGGGATCATTGCACCACTCAAGCCCGAACACCACGTCAGGGTGGCAGCCTTAGGTCGGGGTTCCAGGTGAGTCTCCTGCATAAGCAAACTGGTTTGCAAGTGAGTTCATTTCGCTAACTTCGTGCAATTTGGGTATAAGCAGAACATAAGGTTGACGGAAACTCAAGGACTACGCCTACCCAGGAAGGGTGAAGCCAAAAATTTTCAGCAACTCATGAGTAGTGCATTATGCCTATAGAGGTAACACACCTTTCGCACCAATCAGTAACAGCTGAAAGGTGTGCGTGATTGGGAACAGGTCGAGAACTACTGGTCAATCGTATTGTTTGAGGGGCGCGTAATTGAAGCTTGTGGTGCTCCTTTTCTCAACCGGTGCATAAAAATTAGAAATGAAAA
>NW_008754601.1:1202-1477 GCF_000715545.1 Opisthorchis viverrini | reverse complement strand
CAACAGGCTTCAGAAGGTTTTGCTTAATTGTCATTACTTAACAGCCCGTGTGTGCTCTCCGATTGTGAAAACTTTATGCTGACCTAACAGCCTTGATGTTAAAGCCTAATCATTATTGTGAGTGACTTGACACACCGGCTATCATAAGAGAGCTCCAAAAAACCTCACATGAAATTCTATCAAAAGCGGCTATCGTCGATTATCCATCCCTCATCATTTTAAAATTCTGTTCCCGAAGTACCTGATGCTTCATAATAGTAGGGGAACCATCACCG
>NW_008754601.1:0-628 GCF_000715545.1 Opisthorchis viverrini | reverse complement strand
AAGCTATTTACGCTTTGCATAACATGCAAATTATGCCAATCTGTGGGCTCTCCTGCAAGTTGAAAAACGGGATTTCAGCCAACATCCACCTGTGCTCATCGCACGGTCCAAATATCCATCAAATTAGGACAATCAGGAGCTGCGATTCCGGTGGTATATTCTAGCCCTAAATTATTTCTACACCGAGCCAGGAAGCTATTTATTTTTGGAATTAGGAAGGGCAATTATTGCACATACCCGTTTGTTACGGCTTACTCTTTACGGTCTAAAGGTCTTTCGGGATTTTCAGGAAGACCCCGTCTTTTCAGTCAAACAACCATTCACTTGTGTCTCAATCCTCATTCTGGCAGCACTCTGTTCACCTGTCACTTCGGTATCAAGGAGAGATAAGAGTATTTTCCCTCATTAACAGACTTGAATTTACGATGTTGTGACAACTTTCATGCCTCCGTGACCCGTTGAGCTATACTAGGTGGCGTGCAGGAGAAATTCACAAAGTCTCTCGTACTCAGTTGGTCAATGCTTAGCGGTATGACCGACACAGAGAGCTGGACATCCAGGTGAGAGACTGTGAGGTATGTGGGTACTTGTTCAATAACAATGATAATGCACTTGTATTTCCAATTAA
>NW_008754600.1:0-1478 GCF_000715545.1 Opisthorchis viverrini | reverse complement strand
TGGCGAATCAGCAGATATAACAATATAGTATAGTATTATATAGTATATTATATAGTACAGTATATATAGTATAGCATATTAACACTATACATAATGATACAACATATTTATTCCTTAATGAGTAACGGCGGAATTTTGGACCCCATTGTTTGCAACCGGACTTGACTTCATAAATTACTGGATAGCGCCGGCCTTGCTTCCAGCATTTTTTTACTCCACCAAGAGGACATCACTCAAGCTGGTCACCACTTCACCCGTCATCACGATGATCAAGGAAATCAACACCATTCGCTTGAAGTCTGTCTCCCTAGTGCAAATCATGTGATCAAGGTAACGGCCACGGACACTATAAAACTTATTTTAATGAAGATTATTAATGATACAACCATTCGTTCCGATGAAATGCTTTGTGAAAAACGGAGCATCCCACTTTTGAGAATCGTTACCTGTCAGACTGAAACTGTCCAAAGAGAGGCAAAATAGCACCATCCATTTAAGATAGATGACTTTGCAACTGAGCTGCAGAGTGTAAACGGTAAGGTTCTCCTAGAACCATGATTGTAGGAACACCTTTCTAGCAGCAAAAGTGCGTTTCAGTCAAATCAACCAACTACTAGGGTGGCGAACTGTTCTGTCCTTTAGGCGTCTCCATTATGACACCGTCCTCCTTCTGTGCTCAAGTTGCAGTCAGACAGTATCCTGTTTTTCGGTAGCTTGTATAAGGTATCACGACGCACATTCAAATGCATAACTCTTAGTTAAATTACCCATGATCAAGAGCAAAACATGTTCGATTCTCAAGCTTCTAAGTCACCGATAGAAATAGCCACCACAAAGCGAATCACAGGGTTTTTATTGATCGCAGTTTCCTTACGGCGTCTCAGTCTACGTTGAAAATGTGAATTTTTACGCAGCTGTTTGAATGACGAGAGAACGGAAGTAAATTCGATTCAAATTGCAGGTCTTATGTTGAGAGTGGAAACAAATTGCTTTAAAATGTCATGTCTTCAATGGCAGTGTGCGCACTTTACCAGTTGGCGATGCAGATGTGAGGTCGCTGTTTGTGGACCGCTTACTCCTAGTCATTTACATGAACCTTGCGTTTTCTCCTGCATGCACAAATTATTGAAAAACTATTTCAAAGTCAACATGTTTGTGTACGATCCATGTACGAAATTCCCAAATTACGAGAACGGGATAAAGATAGTTGAATGTTGGTTCAACAGATAAAACTTCTATACAAATGTTGGCCAATTACGGACGCTTTCACCGGCATCAGTTCAAGCGGAATTTTGATGCTCTACAAACTAATGGAGTCCACAACGTCTAAACATGTTAGCTTAATTCGACCACCTTAGTGGGTGGCCAACATATATCTACCAGACTGTAAGTGCGCGCTGGAGATCTCATCAATCTGGCAGCATCAGACCAATAAAAGACGTCATACGTCATTTGCCAAAGAGACAAAAGTGTGTTTT
>NW_008754599.1:552-1478 GCF_000715545.1 Opisthorchis viverrini | reverse complement strand
GTAAAAGAGGTTTTTTCCTGCAACTGAAAGGCGAAATTACTGGAAAGCTCAACGAGGCGGATTTTAACACTGACTTTTAACATAGCGAAAACTAAATCTATCTAGAATGACGCAATTGTGTAAATTCCTTATGGTGTTAGGAAAAGAAACTCGCTTGCATACCAATTTAGTTTTCCCAGGAGACTCACCTGAATTCTAGCTTATTCAGTTATGATGTTCAAGTAGAGCGAAAGGTTTCACGAGAACTCGGGGACCGCACCTACATGATGACCCCGGACAAAACCGGTCGTTGGTTGCCGAAAAGTTGTCAGCAACCGCGTAAGTAGTGTGTTGCGTGTATAAAATACATCGTACTAACCCAAACATGAGGCGGCCTCATGAGGCATCACACCCAGTTAAAGGAGATCATGCTAAACGAGAGATTCAGCTGGATCCTGTTTAGTCTCCTCTAGATACTAAATTGGTATGCATATTATTGTAATTGTTACAGTAAAGTTGATGTTGGTCTTGGTCACATTTCCTCAACTGAATCCAGTGAGCAATAGCAACATAAAACTGACACGATGCCTAAGGGGTTGTGTGACTGAGTGAGTTCCTTTCAGGTCTCTGAGGGACGGTCGTACGTAACAAAGCCCATTTTGTGGGGAAGGGAAATCCTTGCTTTGGGATTGTATTGCTCAATGATACAAAATAACCATCTTTCGACGTTCTGATCTGTACAATGGGCTTTCTAACACACACACAAGGAGACAGTTTTATGTTTATCGTATTTCACGATGTTTTCGAACTCCACATTATCATTTATTCTTTGTGGTTTGGATGGGATCTCTCAAAGAATTTGTGGAACACCCGTTATCATGATCACCAAGCTGAATGTCGGATGTTTATGTTGAATTCCTGTCCAGGCCAATAAGGAACAAGTGATA
>NW_008754599.1:0-490 GCF_000715545.1 Opisthorchis viverrini | reverse complement strand
GGAATACAACCTTATGGAAATTGGCTATCCTTGAAATTGGCCAGACGCTGACTTGCTATGCGACGTACAGCCTAGAAAGAGAATGGTGTATTAGGTTCCCAAGTTCGAGGCTAAGGAATCACTCATCTTGGTTGTACTTGTTAAATGTCGGGGGTAAATGTCAAACAGTCGTCAGTACTGTGACTCTATTCCAAATGTGAAGACTTGGATTGGTACTACAAATGGATCGCCTTTAGTTGTAGGCTTGAAGCTTTGCATCCATGATAATTCATTACACGCTATCCCGGTATAACGGAGTTAAAAATCAGTCGAGCTGTAGGCTTCGGTTGTGTTACGCGTCCTCTTCATATCGCACGCATTCTTACCGATGTCGGTGCAGTTTCTTACGTCTAGCTAGGACACTGATCGTGGATATCAACGTGGTTTCCGAAAGAGCCTCAGATGCTGATTTCTCACTTCGTGTTAGGTCCAGATTTGTTCAGGCTGCGGA
>NW_008754598.1:0-1479 GCF_000715545.1 Opisthorchis viverrini | reverse complement strand
TCCGCTCGATCGCTCAATACAATGCCCACTCCGGCCCATCGGCCTCCGCATCACAACAGTTGCGCACCCCGAACCTGGAAGACAGCGAGGGGGCGGTTGGTTGAATCACAGTTCTTGCGTTCTGTATCCTCGTTTCCGATACAGCATACATTCTTACACAGGAAATTCACCATATGAGCAAGAGCTGCTTGTTGTCCTACTTGCTTCAGCGCGTGATTATCAAAAGCAGTCTAATACACCCGCTTTCGGAGTTGAAAACAGAGTTGTTACCGAAGTCGCACGCACAGACAATGCAGCTGGGCTCAACGCACGGCAAACCAACTGGTTAGTCCTAATGCTCGGATCTGAGAATGGTATTCAAGTTGGGGTACAGTAGGAAACACAGGGGTATCATAGCTTGCACGCCCTGTTGTATGCAGCTAGTATGTGCTTCGGAATACTTCCGGGGCATCCACACTTAGAGATGAGAATAAGTAAGGTCCACGAACAAAGCCTACGGCACAAATGCCTAACCGCAAGGCAGTGTTTAGTGAGATGTGCAAGTACATTATCATTTTTACAAAGTTGTCACATATGTTCCAATGCCCAACCTGAAAAGCCAAGAGACTGTTGGTTAAACCACTAACAATTGGCCATCTTGGTGTGGGATTCTGAGTTTCGAACAGATACCCCAAAATATTCCAATGGACCAAGGAGGCGCACAAACGGTCACAGCACACTGAGGTCCAGTCTTTTCGCAACAACCAGTTAGGTCCGTCAGGGCTGTCCCCCACATTTTTGTTCACCTTTTTACGTCGACGTTATCACAGATAGAACACTGCAGGGAACAAAGAATCGAGGTATAGAGAACACGTTTGTAGGTAAATAAGTTTTGATTATGCGGAAGTCGTCGCTGTGGTTTGGTGATTTTTGTCCGCGCAAATCACTTTAACCAGAACATTGGAAGTGATCCAATTTTTCGGCATGCATCGTGCACCTTCAAAGTGCAATTTCCAGGTTCGAGAATTCTCATTGTATTGCGTCGCTCCGAAACTTCATATTGTGGTAATAAGTAAATAAATATGGATAAATAAATGCCGAATATTGAGGTAATGCTGATAGCCACCGCCGCCGGAAACGAATAACCATTGTACGGATTGCTAATGTCTATATGAATGGCCATATGCAAACTGACATTGTTTGCCTGGAGTTTTTTCCGCTTATTGTTTCTGTGAACCGTTTGTCCCTTCTTCTCTCCCATCTACCATGATGGAGGGAGCTGTGGGTTGCCGGTATTTGTCAGCATATGACACGCTTCTGTTTTACAACAGCACAGCACAGAGCGCGTGACTCGCCATGAAAATTTTTAGGCTTCCTTCACTTCAAGTTGCTTCTCTACAATTGACGTAGACGAAAGCTTCAGTGAAACTAAATAGAATTGGACTGACACCTTCAGCTGAATGACGAAAAGTGAATCCATATCTCATTTGGAGGAGAAGC
>NW_008754597.1:0-1480 GCF_000715545.1 Opisthorchis viverrini | reverse complement strand
GTGACCCACTGGCCCGCGCACCTTCCATCCCACATTTCCCCCTCTTTCTCTATGTACAAACAGTACGTGTCCTGGATTTCACAATCACGCAGTGCTTTGCTAAATCAGGAAAGTCATGTTGCTTACCCGGGATTCGCTCCCGTTACTCTTAACAGAAACATGATTTCCTCTGCAAGTTTGCCAATCTTCCGGCAATAACCCGCAGTCCAAACAGAATCACCAATGCAAGACAAGCCCTCATTTACTCATCTCATACTTAGCTCAACCCATGTCAGACATCCATACTCCGGCTAGTTCTCACTATGATAACTGTCCCCGATACCCCCGAACCATGATGTCTATTTGCTCAACGAATGAAAGCCGAATGGAAGCCGGTTTCATGGGAAACGAGGAGGAGAAGGAACATTCTCAGCTATTAGTTCAAGATCCGTGGATGCCAGGTATAGCCGCGAATATAAAACAAAGCTTGGAATGCATTCTTAAATTTACGTCAGATGGCGTCCAGTTGACCTCGGAACTGCACCTGACGCTCCAGCAAATGGAATGTTCGCTCTGCTTAGTCCACTCCCATACTGATACAGTGTTTGCCAAAGTTCACCACAGTTTACCTTGCAACAGGGTTTTTTCTCTATTTGAACATAGTTGCTCTAGAAACGCATCATCCAGATCTAAGGATACCTATGATTTGTTCTCTGAACGGCTTTCTGAGCCTTCATGGTTTTGTGTACATACGAAAGACGCACATCGACGCATTTCGTTTGTCGCAGATAAACTAGTGTATTGCACAGAACCGAAGCAAATGGGTGCACTCACCGGAACCAAGTCCTGTCTGTTTGTCGTCAGGCGTCGGAGGATCAGATGAGTCTGGTTGCAATTTAGAAGCATCTTCCTCAGGGGTCTTATTTAGCATGTCCTTATTTGGCTCAGCTTGAGTCAATGTCGTGTTCGCACTTGTGGGTTGTGTGACAGAACCGGGTGGTGCGGGGATATTCGTCTCGAGAGAACCACCTGCGCCTGCACCGTTGCTTGCCGACTGGTTCTGCGACACTCCAACCCCAGACTGTGATGCACTGTCTGTTTGAGATTTCTCTGTGACGACCGGAGAATCTATGCTTTCCGCCGGCGATTCATCATCCTTTGTGGTTTCTGGCAGTTGTCCGTCTACCACGACTGTACAAAGTTGAGAGTCAGTCACAAAGCCCACTCGTCCTCTTCACTCATGAGGATAACCGAACAAAACGAGTACTTTGTTACACAAGCCTATTTCTGAACAACAATACCACCAGATGGACCATGAGTCGTTTTGTTCGCGTGAAATTCTCATTGTAATCCGGCACAATGTTTGTGGCCAAGTCGGCCATGAGAATTTCCGGTCGACTCAAAGCTGTAATAATCGTCCCGTGTTCTACTCACTCCAACGCCAAGATGGATAGTGTCTAAACATTGTACATGCACATAGAATGCACAGTGAGAGAGAGAG
>NW_008754596.1:0-1480 GCF_000715545.1 Opisthorchis viverrini | reverse complement strand
AAAAAACGATTTCTTTTACTCGTCTTCGTCTATCTATTTCAAATATAATTTTGATTCGCGTTTCTTCATTTATCCATCCGATATCGACTTGCAGAAAATAGAGGCGATTTAGAGGAATTATGCACCCAACCCTCACTCCTTGCTGCATGTTCTTTCAAACTTGCGTGTTGTAACAAGTGGTGCAGTATGTTATCATCATTCTCATAAATAATTTCTTTTTTAGCCCGTGGGGAGGGCGGGCTTCTGGTTGAAAATAACCAACATAGGTGGGTTTCCGAAAGCCAATACAGATTGCCAGACAAGCAAAAGACGGTCAAAGCGATTATCTATATTCTGTGGTTTTCTCTTCCCTTGGTTGTCGGAGGTTTGGATGAATTAGAGCGGAATCCTCACATCTGATAGCAAAAGTGTGACTTGTATTTCACCCTGCCTTCCACTGCTTTCGCTCTCCTTAACACGAGGTTCTTTTTGCTATGAAGCTTGAGCGATCCCCCTTACTCATCAACACCAGTTTGATAGGTTTGGAACCGACCAAAAACGCACGTTAGAGAGTTGACTACTGACATTTCCACAGAAGCGAAATGTGCTTTGTGGTCACCCTACACTTCCACTTAATGTGATGAGCTGATAACACAGGTCTCTTTGTTCGATGTGCAGTTGTAGCTGTTAGGTGGATCACATCCGGTATGACCCTTCAAGACTAACAGACATTCTGGACTTGGCTGTGTGTAACACCAAGTGCTGATAAAATGTTTCTTGCCATACATGTACACCCAGAAATCACTCAGAATCACAATATTCAAACGAAACCCATTAGGCCACGGGAGGTATTTCACCTTAAACCGTTTGCTCCATAGCAGCTAAGCATCGATATTCAGCACTGATGTCATACTGTCAATGATTATGATGATGAAATGCCATTAGTGAGAGATACCTACTACTCACAATGGAAGAACCAACAGGCCTCTCTCACTCGGATATCTTCTTTCGAGTGTTCGCTTCTTGAGGGGCTCCTCTGTACGTCATCCGTATTTTAGCACCAGAACTTCAAGTGATCTTCGAGAAACTGCCCTTCCATGATTGAGCAGCCACGCTCAAAACCTGTTAGTCAGGTTTCATAAGTGTACTTTATACATTTGGCTTCCTGGCCAAAGTTCACTGTGTAATTGAGACCACTTTTTCAGCATGCTCCCTCACACCTACTTCATCTTTACTCCTGTCCTTTAACGGGTACTTGAACATGACTTGACTTGTATGAAACTGACAGTGAGATGAGTGTGATGAGTGCAACTGACGTGCCAGGGGAGAACTCTGCTTTGCTTCATATAACCCCTAGTGTACGAGGAATGTGCTGTTGATGAATGAACGTCAGTAAACCGTATGAGGAACTGGCTCGAAGCCTATCGTCCGTAGTATAGGTTTATTTGAAAATCTCACGGATGACAGGTACAATTAACTTGCAAATCGTGTGTATTTTTTT
>NW_008754595.1:0-1481 GCF_000715545.1 Opisthorchis viverrini | reverse complement strand
AGTAGCTCATGTCGGACAAAGCAAAGGCTGATAACGAAGGTTGCCTCTTTTTCGCCATGATTCAAGGCTGTCAATATAAGTTCCATGAACAAGGTGGTTGTTTTATATGAGATTTAATTGTGGTGTGTAGTTTGTTGCTATTCTTAAGAGAAAGAATAAACCACTCAGTATGACGTCAACTTGTTTGCCTTTTACTGCAACTAATGCCTGGTAATGTTACACGGTTTTCGAGGATGACTCTTCCGGGGGAAAATTCCCGCGATTATCTTTACGCGAGCATGTGAAGAAATCTAATTAATATTGTGGCAGGAAAGCTCAAAGACTGCTACTATCAAACAGTCTTCAGTTGCAGGTATCGTATAAACCTAGTTCTTGGATCTTGGACCGTATGCAAAATACGATTACCGAGATGTGAACGCTAACAGCTTTCCATATTGTTAATCAAGTTCAAAGCACTGCAAAACAGTTGATTGTAAGTTAACAGGATATCTGTCGGATTTCAATCAAAAGTAAGTATATAGTGTGAAAATTGCCTGGATTTGGGAGTGGCAAATTTAGGCAACACTGAGGGCCTCTTAGTATTTTCTGTATATTGTGCCACTGGTGGTTGGCATCGTGATAATACTGTAAGAATCGTCGGTGTCCTTCATTTTGGAGAAAAACATTGTTCAGTATGATTATATCAAGTTGGTGCCACTTGTATTCATTGATTAGGTTCATCTGAAACGGGTTTGATTTACCAGTTTGGATTATATATAGCAGACGATGGTTGCTGTTTGAAGAGTTTCAATCAAACTTCACTGTATTGGTCCTGGTGGGATCAACTTTCCCGTCTGTTGTAGGGTTAGCTTGGGTTATTAAGGAGAAATCTTCAAGTGCAAGATCAATTTGAACCAAGGAAACACTCAACGGGCAGGTATGTAGCGCTGACCATTCGCCAACCGGAAAGGTGCCATGTGTGAATTTTGGGTTCAAAATGCGCGCTCAGTTGGTAGAGTAAAACTCTGGTAAGCGGAAGTTTTGAATCCATCCACAAGGGTGTTCTTTTCATTAATACCACATGCAATCGGAAGTCAAGGCATCAACTTCTTTTTGCTATTATTCATCGAGAAATTTAATGAAACTTACCTGATACTCTAACAGTGGAATATACTGACAACTGACGCTCGGTCTTCCTCACAAAGCAGATTATGCCGACGTAAGCGTATACGATCACGGCGAGTGGGCATAGAAATCCGCCAACATAGAGACTGATACCGAAAATCAAACTGGATGTGTCGGCAGATACATAGTCAAATGTACATGCTGTGAGAAACCCTTCTAGGACGTACCTTCCTTCAGGGGATAAAAGATAAAAATGAGAGTATTCAGCGACGGTATCTATTAGAACTTCGTTAAAATGAAGACAATCTTTTTCGTGCATAGAATGCCACTTTTCTGAGGCAAAATACTTTTCAAAACGTACGGGTTATTTGTTTCAC
>NW_008754594.1:0-1481 GCF_000715545.1 Opisthorchis viverrini | reverse complement strand
CACCATCCCCATTCTTGAATTGAATCTCGAGACAGTCAACTTATGGGTCCCGCCACAGGCTATCGACGTCGTCAAACGTTAGATAGATGGACGCTACCCCGATGAAAAAACTGTAGAAGAATCCGAATCTACTGAATACTCTTGATTTGACGGAATAGTTTTATGTGTCAAGTGGAGACGCGTGCCGTTCAGTCACTACCGTGAGAAAGGCTGTAATAAAAAGTCGCAACATGAAGCTAACTGGCCAAATAAACACAGTCCCTTATGCGACATGGCCTCACCGTAGAAATATCCTAATATGCATGCTAGAAGCCTGGAGACACCCCTGCTTAATCTAACGAGATCTAACAAGCGAGAAACGTCTTAGTGACACTGTCGATGTTTATGCGATCAATGTACTTTGAAGTTAGAGGAAGAAATTTGTTGTGACCAAAGCAGTCACTCATGTAGGAGATATGTTGTGCGGAACCACTTCCTGGATGTTTATGAGGAAGGTAAGAAGAGGCTGCGTTTTGACTTCCCTTTTTCGATCGAAATCGCCTTACAGCTTATACGATTTCAGCACCATTCCATGTGGTTATCCTTGAAATCAATTTATCCTCGGACAAAGCGAATAACTGTCTACAAGACTAAGTCACACAAAGCGCCAACAAATATGCATGAGTCACGGAAGATGGTATGCATAAAATTTTTGCTGTTCCGTTCGTATGCTAAGCTTGAATGCTGCCCGGACACAGTATCATGGGATAGAAAAGTCCACTTTGTTTGGTGAAGCCAAAGTGCAACAGATGTCATTAAATAACAACACAAATTCGTGCGTTATTCATCCTAGAAAAGCTTTGATTTAGGCATTCTACTCATCGTCACCAAGAATGCTTTACTGAAGGTTCGCAGCTGTAAACACTTAGCATGCAGCAACATGGATTGAAAGGAACCCATGGAAGCTTACGATGGAACAGTGTTAGTATTTCTATGAAGTCGTACCCTAAAGGTGCGCAAAACTTGGACTGACAATGTCGAAGTGCGCATATACTGAATTGATTAAGGGATATATGGTAAAGAGTTGATCCATATCACGTCCGAATAAAGAATGCAGTTTCGCTTGTTTACCACTTTCTCAGCATTTTCAAAGAATATTTTCTCAGCGCACAGAACTCCCAGTTTCTTATACTTCTGAATCCAAATCAACTCATTGTTTACAATACAGACAAATTGGCTTCTTGGTGCTAGAATATAATTTGTCACTTTTTTGGGATAACTTTGAAGAGGACGGCAACACCTTTATCGCTTCATCTGGAAAATACGTAAACTTCTACTGGGATGTTGAGAAGACAGACAGAATGTAGGGTAATCACCCTTGATATTTGTAAAATTCGATTGCTTTATGAACGATGAAGGTATGAGATTTCTCTCCGTAACTGACTATTGACTTCGATTGTCCATTAAATTGGAGCTAATACTGTAATAAATAGGTGCAACAA
>NW_008754593.1:0-1481 GCF_000715545.1 Opisthorchis viverrini | reverse complement strand
ACTAATATTGGCCATATTCAAAACCCACCTAATGACTTCGGACTTTCCCGTTTCATATGAAATGACTGTTCGGACTCACTCCTTCTTGGATCTCGGGGTTGGGCCTAACACCCATCACCTCAATTTGTGCTGCCGTGCCATCAACTTCTGTTGACGGTGCTCTCGATCGACGAAACATGTTTGAAACCATAGTGGCGTATATTTATGTGCAGGCGTATGGTTTGAGACCACACTAATATCTGTTGGTTTCTGGAAAACTACAGCTTGACCTCCTACAACCCGGGTGCTACACAGTTCAGAAAGGGTAGGGTACCTGATGTACGAACACTGAGGATCTTGACCAGAGTGAGTGTCACCTACGTAAAAACAACAAAAACTCTCGGTGGACACCCGAATCCAGCTGAAACTCTGTTTGAAGTCCTACGCATACATATTAGCTAGAACGGGGAATAAAGGAGGCTCCATCCTGAGTGCACAATTGAGTCAAAAGCAGAGTAACCGACGTTTCGAACATAATCATCCACAGCGTTCTTGTCCACCAAGGACAACCGCCTTGCTACCTCTAGAGCGCCCAACTCAGAAACACTCGTGTAGATCGAGTTGACATCAAAACTAACGAGAACTTCGTCTTGCTCCAAAGGAAACCCAGCTACTTTTTTGGCGAGATCCCACGAATTTTGAATGTGTGTGGATGGCTCACCAGTAAGTGGCCTTGGGATAGCTAATTCATGCGATGATGAACCAACGCTATCCACTGCTGGTCTTACGGGGACACCCAAAACGTTTTGGTTGGGTCCAATCGGTCCCAAACAGTTTACAGTCAATCATAAATACCTTTCAACTTCAACCTTGATATTATTTATTACTTATTTATTTGGCGCACTTCCAATTCGTCGGTAAGGTCCATCAGCAGTGTTGTTTAGATTTCTGCAAACGGTTTCATTGATGACCAAGGTGCCCTTATCCTTATCGGTCTTCGTAATCACATTAACGCATTTTAACGTTTTCAAAGCTCTCTGTTTCCTCGGTGCACTATTTGAAGTTCCTGTGTGTTAGGGCTTCGGAACCGCGACCAATCGTACATGTTGTTTTTTCCGCTTCTATTGAAGGAAGCTTCTGAGACAACGACTCAACAATAGGAACGATCTCTTCTGCCCTTAAGACTCATAATTCCTGGGAAACTCAACTTATTAGAAAAATAATTCTACAGCTGTAACACCCTTTCGGTGCTTAGCTGTCGTGGCACCCAAAGGAAGCAAGAGGGCTGAGCTACTGCCAGATTGCCCAAACCCAGACAGGATCAGTTGAGATGCAGCGGTTGGGTTCGAACCATGGACCACGCAGTCAGTGAATTCGCGCTTTAACTACTGAGCCATCTCGATCCAATTCAATCCATTCCCAAATGAACAGCACACCTCTCAACTTAAGAGTGAACCTTTGGAAGTTACTACGGTGCAGGAACTAGTAGATGGCTTACCCTC
>NW_008754592.1:0-1482 GCF_000715545.1 Opisthorchis viverrini | reverse complement strand
AGAAGGAACACCGTGGGAAGGTAGACATCAGCGTCAGCGCTCTTTCGCTTACTCACCCCGCCATATTCGGAAATTAGGGCGATTCTACCGGAGGCGTCACGCAACAACTGATGTGGGTTGAGAATGTTTTTGGTCGTAGAGTTTATGGTTGTTAGCAGGTTGTGCCAGTGTCGACTTGTTCAAAGCTAGCCATAAGGGCCGTTAGGGCCGTTAATAAATGCCTTTGGCTCAAAAGCCTGACCAGATTGTGGCCGGCTGGTGCCGACAGAATACCATAATGATAGACTTTTTAAGGGATAATCTCATTTATATTTCCGAATCCACAACATAGAAAACGTGCTCATCAGACGCTTATCCACTAACTAATCTGGCGGGAGAAACTCTGTGAGTGTCAGTGTGTGACACAGGTCACAGCGGTACGCTGACCGTCAGAAAACGGTGGGGCTCAGTTTCTGCAAAAGTATTGTCCAGTAAGGCTATCCGCTCTCCCCATTTTTGTTCACCTTCTTCGTCGATGAAATATCGGGGCGAACGCTGAAAGATCTTCAAACTCCCAGTATTCAACTCGTTACTAGGCGGGACCCGCCGATCTGGCATACGCAGACGATACTGTCCCTTGCACAAACGCGGTTAAGTAAACCGACCATCATCACACCGTTTTTCAGTATGCGTTTTGCACCTTCAGAGCCATACCTGTGGTCTCTTAAAACCTTGCAATTTAAGATGAAGGAAACCTATGGGAAGTTTCACATATCCCGATAGCTGCATTAGCTCTGACAGCCTTTTGTTCAACATAATCAGTGGACGAATCTCAAAAGTAGTCAACACTGCTGCCGCTGCCTCTGATGACAAGGATAAGGATGAGTCTCCGGATTACAATGATTGCTGGCCAAAGCTTGGTAGACAATGGTACATGTGTACTCTAGGTTCATCTTAAGAGCAGAGTGAGCTACCGAGCTATCTTACACACACTGTGGGTCTCAGCCGTTGTTTCTATATGGCTTGGTAATGATGAGCTGTCAGTTGGGCCGATGGATTTTTCACCACTCCCTTCTGGTCAAACACTGATCTACTTAACTCTGGTCAATACTGGGCACATCGAGTTCAGTCACTTATACAGGGCCAGTCACATGTCCCACTAGCTGCCGCGTTCGCTGGGCCAGCGTAGTAACTTGATGTGACAGACAGTTCCGAAATTGGGTGATAGCGAAGGATGACCTCAAAACATAAATCTGGCTGCCTTACGAACAATTGCGTCTTGTGTGGTCCCCGGTGTTTTCCGGGCAAACGAAAGGTAGAAATCTCCTTCGCACGTACACCAAAATCCATTAATAAGAGGTGTTTTCGGACATCCTTTGAGTTTGTAGCTCCGTATCCAGAGAAAAAATACATTAAAATCCGTCCTACAAAGCCATCTTCCCGATTTTACAAATAATACAGCAACTACACACGGTGACGCCCTGAATGCTCTGCTGCGGCGAG
>NW_008754591.1:0-1482 GCF_000715545.1 Opisthorchis viverrini | reverse complement strand
AAATGTTTGCCCCTCTCAGAGTGAAGAGGGCTTTTTTCCCGAAACGCCTTACTGAAAGGCGGTTGTCCGCACTCCTTTCAGAACCCAGTTTGGAGCACTACCAGACATTTCTGTATGCGGATCGTCGCGCTTAGAAGACTGCTGCCTCACGCTGAGAACGTGAAGAGCAGTTCTATACCTTTTTCTACCTGCGACTTTCAGGTGAACGACAGCCGCTGAAAGACAAGAACGAAACCGACCCGGGAATCTTGGGCAAAATGCTCTCTTCTGTGTGCCAATGCATGGACCCGTGAATCCGTGACTGAGTAAATGGCCAGGGTCACCAAAATCATGAATGGAGGTGGAAAAGGAAGATTTTGAACTGGAGATGAATAATAATCTTCATCTCATAAATGCGGTTTACATCGAATCTTAGTAGTTTCGCTGGTGTTACTGTTGTGGAGCAGTACGATGCAGATGGAAGTTTCGATGGGGAGATTTTACTAATACATACTTAAAAACGGGCGCCGTAAGTTTAATTGATTTTAATAAAAGGGCGAACCATTATTGCAACATAAACCAGGTGGATTTACTCAAGGTTTGAAGAAGGGCATCTGTCGGTCGATTTTTCGAAGTTGACTAGTGTACTGTGCAAAATCCCTAGCTTGCCCGCTTCCAAGAACCACGTAGCAAGGAGGGTGTAATGGTACTGTAGGTTATGGAAAGAGGCGACCGAGAAGTGACCCTTAGTAACTGCTGCTAAAGGCATCACTGTGGGCAAAGGGAGCAACCGGCTTTAAAGGGGGTGATTGGTAACGAAGTCTTGTAGTTCGCAAACGAGAATATCTATGGTTCCGGGCTTTCAGCATCTCCTGAAAATCGCTTTGAGTGGAACACTCTCAAGGGCTCCCGAGAAATTTGTATGGGTTGACTTTGGATGCGAAACTGTTACCATGGACAACAGCCGTCAGGTGCATAGCAGTGATGCCACTTTCAACAAACCCAAATATTCAAGATTTTATACCGGTTATCATTGAAACTGCACGCGCTGTCCACTACCTTGACTGTTTATGGCTAGTAACGGCTAAGCCCGTGCCCATGTACGGCCTTGATTATGGGGGCTCAGCTATTCGCTTTAATACTACTAATAATAAAGTTTATTCCCAACATGTGGGTGGCATGCCGTCCGGCATTGTCATAAGTTTACAGTCAGAATGAAGCATGACTGGAGGATTTGTGGGTAGTGAGGATTGCGCAAAAGAGGACAATGTCATAAACAGTGGGAAGTATTCGATAAAATAATGATAACAGATATCTTTTTAACATGTAGGGGATAATGGGCATGATGTTCGATCAATTCAAAGACCTAGCCGGCTGACATGAACTAAAAGTGCAAAACCATTGCTGGCCACGTGTGACCTTGGGTGGTTGGGTAAATAGCCGCAGACTCAACGAGTAAAAGTGGCTTTGGTGATGGGAGAACATGACAAATTTTGTCTCACA
>NW_008754590.1:0-1483 GCF_000715545.1 Opisthorchis viverrini | reverse complement strand
TCGGAATGATTGTGGTAACCTAGCACTAAATCCCTTCCCCGACGGCATGACAATGATCCTTCGCTGGCGTACAATCATGATTTATCTGAAAGCCTTATTGTGAAAAAAATCATAGAGACACACAGGGAAGGGACTTAGTACTACCCTACTCCAATCATTCCGAGATGCCCACACCTCCAGACACTCATTCAGGAAATCGGGATGGAAACTGATAACAAGAAAGCCAATGAAATTGGTTGGCAGCCCCATATCTTGCAGCGTCTTCAACCAGGCGCAGTGGCGATCACGCGGTCACCCTATACGCTCTACGCATACGACCACTATGTAGTCGGTCACAGAACAAGCCGACAGTGACCACCAACAATAGTCTGCTGTTTGGGTGCGCCCTATATATGAACGCTAAGTAAATGTTACCCAGTAATCCCCCACTCCAGGGCAAAGCGGATGGTTTTAGACCCGTCTCCAATTTTCACACGGCCACAACTACTTCCTGCTACTCACAGAGGTTGTCGGAAATGCCAACTCAAGGAAGCCTAACTCTAGCATGATGGCAGTATTCCAGGGAAGGGCTCAAGGAGTGAAAGCTTTGACAGGGCGGACCAGAAGACGATGGTAGTAGACGTGACTGCAGAAGTCAAAAGAGGGAAGATGCGGGACTTTGGTGAAGGCTGTGTGGTGAACACCAAGAAGAAGGCCGTTAACGCGAAATTTTGGCTTGTGCACATTCGTCACAAAATCGCTGAGCGGCAGTGCGTTGGGGGTGGTAGAATGAAAATGGGTCAATGGTGGCATAACAAGCTGAGGAGTGAATATGAAAAGAAACAGAGGACAAACGGAAGGTAGTTGGTGAGAGGGAAAGTTTTCTGACGACCCAACCAGCTTCAGGAACACAGTTTCTGGACCTAATTTGGGGAAGAAAGAAATGACGAACGCACGTTGGCGTCGTTAGAGGTAATGAAAAATGCATCCGTTTACGATGATGAGGTTCAGAGGTGCAGGAGAAGATTTACATGAGAAAATCGGGCGAGAAATACGATTTCCCCCATAGGTATGGTCGCATCCCAGAATAATCGAATGCTAGTTTGAGCGTTCGATAGTTGGTTTGCCATCCGACCAAAGGTCCTACCTTTAGCTATATCAGCTGCATTTTTTTCCGTTCAACTGCAGCATCCTTTCGATGCCTAGCTTCCATGCCACACAAAAAGAGCACGAGGACTGGGATACTGCCAAGCCACGGGAAGTCGAAAGGCAGAGGTCGGGTTCGAACCACGGACCTTCCGGTCAGTTAATTTGCCCTCCAACCACTTGGTCCATCTCTACCCCAGCTGCAACTGGATGGATACGTGAGGGAGAAGAGGCACCAGCCGTCGGTAGTGCATGCGTGGTTGAACCGGGGTGATTGTTCGCCAGACTCACAAGGGGCGTAAATCAACTGAGTCGGTCACAACTCCACAAAGGATATTTATTCTCTCAGTCGAAAACT
>NW_008754589.1:0-1484 GCF_000715545.1 Opisthorchis viverrini | reverse complement strand
TGGCAGTGCAAAAACACAACAGTAGCGTCACGGCAAATCAGATAATGCCCGACACACTAGGAACGAAAGTTTATGGCTGAGCATGCTCGGTCTCACTTAAACGCTAGAGTACCAGTGTCACACGGGGCAGCATTTGGAAATACGAATAGCGAGTACTGAGCAAGTGAGGTTGGGAACCATAGGCAAGGAATGAGGGGTTTACCATCAGGTCATGGAGGATTCAAAAGACGATTGCACTAAGTCATAGAACTGAGAATGAAACAGTAAACTTCGTGGTTAACAAGTGCAACCTATTCGAACAGGATGAGTTTAATCACTTTAGCGCCAAATTACTCCATCAGAGGTATGAGGGAAACAGCGGGCCCCAACTTGCTTGGCATGTTCACCATCTCGCACAATAAAGCATGACTAGAATGTAGATGAGATAACAAAACCCCGCACAACGTACAGAGACCCAGAGGACAGCAGCCTACCAATTCCGTCGAACATAGCAATGCTGAAGACTCTTTAGGGATAACCAGGCTGCTGTGAGTAACGCTCGAGTACGATACACGGGTTTTCTGTAACCGGTTAGGCATCATACGGGATTGAGCTCAGTTAGTACAACAGGTCCTTCTTGTGTTTCCGATTCTGCACTCAGCAGCCATGATTTCCGAATTTCCTACCTCGTAGAAATTATCGGTAAGCAGGCTTACGGAATACGGAAACAGTTTGTTGGGTAAGGACATGTATACTGTTGTTCATAAGGATTAACGGCAATTATCTATGCTAGAATAGTGTACAGTCGTTTCACGCGACGGACATAGCCAAAACAATTCTGATGAAAATGTGCACCCGGCTTCAGTTCAGTTTCAGAGGGCGTAAGTAGAATATCAAGAACTGATCTATGATAAGGCTGAACGTCCCTAAGTTGGAGATTCTATATCGGGACAGCACAATCAAACAACTCAGAACTAGACCTTTCGAGGCCCAGTAGCACGGATTAATTTCCTTTATGAATTAGTTAACGAGATAAACACCTGGCTAATGCATGTGCAACTCTCTTTGACGCCTTAAGATTTTCTTACACCAAAAACGCAGATGCAATCAGTAGGCTCTGCTTGGAGGAGCGTATTTACAGGCGGTATCCTTCTTGTGAGATTATTCTCTCGTGTGACTGAAAGATGGGTCTTGCCAGTTGTGAAATGCGGCATTGACGGTCTTTGGTATGCACGGTTTGCTATTTTTGGAGTGGTCCATTAGTTATTGAACTGTGTGCCACCCACCAGTCAATATTTGACATTTCATAACCTGGAGGCCTCCAAGGTAAACTTTTAATGTTATATGGATTCCAAGAATAGGTCCGAAAGCAAACAAGCAACCAGGTGACATGGATCGTTTTGATTTGAGAATAACGCAGGCCTAGGTCAATGGCAATTTTTGCTAGTGGGCTAACTCCTCTCTGACACACTTTTCGCCCCAGCATTGTCACCGAACTCCGAGCG
>NW_008754588.1:0-1485 GCF_000715545.1 Opisthorchis viverrini | reverse complement strand
TCTGACCGGTCAACTCGTTAGAATCACTCTTGGAATCAGGCCTTGACACCCAGTTTGATATATTTTGTAATCTTTGTTCTGAAAGCAAGCGTGTAAAACTGGTTAAATTCGTTACATTCGAGATCCGATAAACTCGAAGTCATAAGGGAAGGAATGGCCGACTGCCCTTTAGAACGTCGATGGTAAGGCGCCGACGAAGCAGCTCGTGACCAACGCTGCAAGCCTAGTGCTGTCGCATTCCGTGAGATCCGTCGTTACTAGAATTCCACTAAGCTTCTCATCGGTAGGCTGCTTTTCAAATGTCTGGGTTACGACCTAAAACGGATTCCGTCCCAGCCAGACTAAGTCGTCGGGACAGACTAACTAGTAAACCACAACAAGCTCAAAGATCACAGCTGTCAATTTTGAGTTGTGTTCATAGGAAAACTCATGCGACCTTCGAGATTATGCTGACCCGCTAGCTATTCTCTTCTCAAGAATTATTTCATTTGTGATGTCCCCTATTTACTTTCCCATTGATTTATGCAGTTTCTTGGGAACCAATAGCTTAATGATTCGCTTTGTGTAAATATTGGTCGGTGCGGAGGTCGTAAGATTTCTACTCATATTAGGCATTGCATTTTAGGCAGATCTTAGATATCGGATCTCAGTGGTTCGCCTGCTGGTTATCTTAACCGCGCCCAATTATTTTTGGTACGAGTTGTTTGGCTTTCGTGACATACATTTAGATCAATCAAGGTGTTCTGCGAGTACCGTTTGTTCTTGGCATAATAATATTGATTTGCGTGCGATATCTAGTGAGAGTTTTACTCACTTCGAAAAAAAATCATGTCATGTTTGTACTACCATTCATCAAGTTATTTCTGATGAGTTCATGATTCCACTTGAACGGGCGTCGACCACAGGAGAACAACCCTTTCTCGGTGCACTTTATCAAACATAATTCACTGCAAACAAATAAGAGTATTTATCATCAACCACCAACGTTTGTCACCACTTCTCCAATCGTCACTGCTGCATATTTTGCAGGATTCAAACACAGAATGCCTTCACCATCATTAAGTGAATTGCTAGACTCTAGAAGGCTGTACTCCAAGTGATGAAGTGCAAATGCACTGGAAACCTACCTGATGACATCTCCAGATAGGGTTAGGGTTGGAAAGAATTTCGCGTCACAATGGCTAGATTATGTATCTTCAGAACTTGGTCGGTGCCTGGCCTGGTGATTTCTAAGGCTGTAGCGACAGTAGCAACCACTGGTGTTAGTTCTGAGAGCAAAGCCCCAAAAACCTAAGTGCTTGCTTTCATGAGTAGATGTTTTCTGCAAAAGAATTCCAGAATTTAGCGCTGCCTCTCGGTAGCAGGTCGTCCCAGACATTACTGAATGTTCTTTTGACTCACTGGAAAACCAAGGTTTCCCAAGGTCTCGTATTACTACTCGGCGTGTCCATTTTCTGCGAATTAGATGTCACTATGGGGTTACCC
>NW_008754587.1:0-1485 GCF_000715545.1 Opisthorchis viverrini | reverse complement strand
ACGACAGCATAGTCGCTGCGGTGAATTTTATGGGTAAGTATCTATACCAGCTTGTCGGCCGCCCGCATTATGGTGATTGTAACGGTCGAACGGTATCTTCGAGTGACACGTTATACCAGAACCTCCGGGTAGGCAAAACAATTTCGGAGCTGGGTTTCTATGCGGTACTATCAGGGTAGGAGTAATTCACAAATTATACAAACCTCGACAGTAGATACGCGTCCAAAACAAACAATCCGCTTGGACTACAAAAGTACAAAGCAAGGGAGCAGACAGGCTCCTACGTGCGACAGTCACACGTGCAGAGTCAGATACAAATGGTCGGATGACCTCAAGGCCAAATGGGTGAAATGGTAAGGACAGACAAGCGTCAGTTCATATATACGCACTAAACGCAAAAGTGGGGCGGGGGTTACAAATGGGAGAGAATAAACGTGGGGAATTTCATAGTCAACATAACGGATGATACACCCCCCGCCAAATCCTCCACGTTGATTCAGCGGGCGCCCCGGTTCTTGCCTTCTACCTACGCCCAGCTCCATTCTAATGTACCCCATCAGCCACCCACACGAATGGCCCGAGTCCACTCCTGCCACAAGTGCGGACTTCGATGGAGTACAAGCCTATTCGCGTCTCTCCAGTAAACACACCATCCTAATATCTCTATTAAGAACGCCGCCCGCCGTTCTAACAGGCAGGGTTCTTACTAAGTCATCTGGGCACACCTCGCAACTATCTACTACCCCTAGAGTCCATTTCTCACGAGGCGGGTCCTCACCGGAAACCAGAACAAAGTCCCCTCATTTCAATTCTTGAGTTGCTCTGAGCCTTTTTACGCACCTGCAACGTTAGCAGATATTCCTTCATCCAGCGACGCCACAATACGCCAAAGAGATAATTGACCTGTTGCCGGACCGCCGCGACCGGGCACTGTAGGACCACCGCATGAGCAAAAAACTGTTTGGAGTAAGCGGCTTCAAATCGTTGCTGTCTGATGAAAGCGGGACTATAGCCCGGTTATTGACAAACCGTTCGGCCTGTATAAGAAGCGTGTTCAGTTGTTCATCGGTCAAACATTGTCCCCTACATAGACGTCCTACCAACCTCATTATACGCTCCCACACACCACTACGATGGCCAGCTGCTGGTGTATTGAAGTGCCACCGTATATCCATGGTCAACAGCCTGTCTGATATTTTACTCGGACTCCACCGTTTTATATCATCCCGAAATTCCGTTAGTGCACCGACAAAGTTCGTACCGTTATCACTGTGGATATCGGTTGGCTTGCCACGTCTACCAGCGAAGCGCATCAAACATTGTAGGAATGAATCTGTCGACAGGTTGCCTGCCATTTCCAAATGAACTGCTCTAGTCTTCAGACAGCTTAAGATAGAGCAATAGCGTTTTTCTTGCGAACGGCCGCGTTTGGTCTTAAAATGCACAAAGTAGTCTGCTCCCACGCACTCGAAGGGGCACCAAACC
>NW_008754586.1:0-1487 GCF_000715545.1 Opisthorchis viverrini | reverse complement strand
CATTTGGTATGCACAGCTGCCGGTACTTGCTAAAGCCCAAGTGGTCATAGATTTCTTGGTAATGTTTGATGTTAAGTGCGCTGACGTGTCTCCTTGGTATTAGAGCCGGGCAGAGTAGTATGTAGAGGCTATAGGTGACAGTATTCTTTGTTTCGTGAGAGTTTCTAGCCGGATATCTACTTGAAACAGGAATTCGTCAGTCGGTATGCCCCACTGAACCTCAAGTGTCCGACGTCACGAAGGCGGTCGCGGATCTACACGATCTGCACGATCCTCGACAGTGATTTTAACCAAAAGGTTAGGTTCATTCTTCGATTATTCCGTCAGTCGGAATGCGCGAGCTTCCAAGGCTACCTTCAACTTGAAGGCGATGGTCGTAAGACGTTCCGATGAAGTGGCACTAAGCGGCAAATCGTTCACATAAAATGCCCGTTCGGCTGCTAATGACTTGGCGTGGCTCGACGTACTAGCATGGCCGGGCGAAACTAGCACAGAAGGGAGACGAACTTGCGCCTAAGGGATGTACAGTCATATGGTACGTCTACGGGGGGTGTTCAATATGGCCATGCTTCCAACATAAGAATCGTAACACTTCTCTGACTGATTCGGGCGAAACATTGACGCAATGCTTGTCGTCACCACCTGCATATGCTGGCGAAAACGAAGAGAGGTTAGGAGTGGACTATTCGCGATGGCTGGATCATTGAGGAACTGCGAATTCAGTGAGTTCCCTTGGACTTGACATGCAGGATCGGGGACATCTCTCACCTCACTAGGCTCGTGAGAGTTGACCACCGTATGACGTGGCAAGTACCGAACTCGTCAAGTGCGTTCAGTCTTGGGATTGTGACTGACAGGTTGGGCATATCCTTTGACCATGTATTCATTAATGTTTTTCATATCGAGATCGTGATGTCCGTCCCTGGTGAATCTCTTACCAAGGGCGTTGAGTCTTTAGGGAGTAACGAGATAATTTGTCGGTAACCTCAGGCAACCCGCCTCCCTGTGCACAGCAACTTCATGAGGTCTATTCGTCGGTCTCAGCGAAGACTCTACAACAGATAATGTCCGTTCANACGATGAGCACTCGTATAATGGTGGGTTTCTGAACTCGATGTCGGTCGTGTCTTCTAACGTTGAATCCAGACGGTCTTCCATATGGCAGCTGAGCTGGTTGATTCGAGCCAACCTGTCGATCCAGTCATTTGCCGGCCCAAAAATGACCTAGCCGAGTGGTGTTCGATTAACGTAAGGCTCGTCTGGCCTGCCCGTTCGGCATTCCAACACCCAACGTGCCATCTGTACGTCCATCCCAATCAAGAGGGACATTGGTTGACATCCGACAGTCTCGAACGGAATTCCCCTAAAGTGATTCCAGTTGGACCACTGCTCTCTCGTTCGTAAGGTTTGAATAATCGACGGGAGCTATCGAACGGTCTATGCCTTGATTGATCGCGACGTCTTGGCCGGCGGCGATGTATCTATAT
>NW_008754585.1:0-1487 GCF_000715545.1 Opisthorchis viverrini | reverse complement strand
CTTGAAATCTGTGTTTGGGCTCAGGACAATATGATAGGACGGCCTTTTCCTGGGCCAGATAGCAAGCACACTTCTGCGTATACTGGACAAACCGGAGGCTAAAATTCAAAAATAAACTCTTCACTTGCGAACTCGTCTTCGGTGCAAGCCTGAAGGGCGTCACTGTACAGCAGACAAGGTTCGCCTCCACAACATTTAACCGGACATGAATGATCTGTTTCTCATCACCGGTCACCGATAGTAGTTGGCCGGTCATACAGCACATAGAGGCCTGAGTCTATGGCATAGACCCCCACCTGCGTTGAAGAGCAGTGTCCTCTACCATCAGCGGTAGGTCGTCAGCTGCAGGCGTCGGGGCTTGGCGCAGCAGGAGTCGCCCATAAACAATCAACTGCTTCAAGAAAAATGTGGTACTCCAGGGTTCCGGCACTTGGAGCTTATGCACTACACAGTGCAGTTGTTGACGTAGACGTCGAAAGCTGTCGGCGGTGGCTTAAGAAAAAGTGGAAGGAGTTTACCATGTTCCGGTTGGTTTTAATCGGACAGCAACCGTTGATGGGTGGGAAGCAACCCAAGAAAACTATTATGAAGAACTAGTCTCTAAACAAACGGGGAATTAGGACTTCTCCAGCGAAGGCGCCAACCATTTGGGAACACCTAGTTGTTTGCACCAGGGAAAACAATGTAGTTAACGCAGATTGACCTCGGCTTGTCTTTCCCAAAGCTTCGATAGTGCTGGTCTCAAGCGTTTGAGTAAAGATGCATAAGTAGTCATCCGATAGATAACGTTCATAACGTTGCCGCCGCCTTCCAAGGTCTCGTTGGTCACCGTGACATGATGTGTACACCGCGTACTCCAGAATGAGCAGAGCACTTTTTGGCTTGTGCCAGTGTGTCTGGTTGGCACTTGTGTTTTTTTCAGGCGACCTTTTGTATCTTCCAGACAGTTATTGGTCACACAAACTGCCCATTTGCGGATGATGAAGAATCCGCGAGCAGTAAGATGAGAGGCGATAAGTGGGTCCGTGCGACGCAGTAGATGCGTGTCTTGTTGGGATCTTCGTGCTAGAATTATGGTAGACGAAAAAACTTACCGTCCAAACCTGTTGTCCAAATGAGCCATACGGTGGAATATGCGTCGGCTTTTCGCGGTCTCTTTGATAAAAAATACATGGATATTTCATGACACATACCTGCCTTCCGATAGAGTTTCTGATACGGAAGTGGCACAACAAAACATTGCGGCCGAACGCTACTCCCGCCCTACGCATTTGTGCTACAACCTTTTCCATGACGCGCTTTCAATCGCCACTGCTCGCCCATCATCTCACTGAGTAGGCCGAACATGGAAGCAAACTGGTTGCTTTCCACAGAGGCATATATAACCGGAGGACAGATGCCCATGCCATTTTAATCAGGAAGATTTAGAGCTTGATTTTACAGACAAAATATTGTATGCTTTAAAGAACTTACTGTGGTGAACATTG
>NW_008754584.1:0-1488 GCF_000715545.1 Opisthorchis viverrini | reverse complement strand
CGTCGTAAAGTTCCTGATTAGGTCCAGGTGGTCGAAACGTCGACTATACCGCTCCCCCTCGCTGCCGTCTAGCTCACTTCTGTGAACCGACCTTGTTCAGTGCGATAAATCTAGGTTAGATGTACCCTTTGTCTACCGGTCGGTGTTCAGCAAAGCAATTCACTGATATTTCCGTTGTAAACTTCCTCCTTTATTCGAACAGGGAACTATGTTGGTCACCTGGAATAGTTTAGGGGCGAAAACAGTTCCCAGTGGATACTTTAGTTTACCTCCATTGTCGTTTGTCCCTTCACCCGTGCGTGAGTTTCATTGCAGAGGGATCGGGAGAAATTGGCTCCTATGTTGCGATTTATATCTTCGTCAGTTTGGCTCTCTCATAGTCAACTCTAATTTCATAGGTCAGAACGACACTTCTTTTTAAAACACATAAGAGACTAACATCAAATGCATGAATATTACTTAACATTTGCTCAGCGGGTCCTAGTGTCTATAGGTAAAAGTTGATCACAACGATGGCCGGCTTAGAGTTGGTCGGTGCACCGTGTGAGGGTCGCGTAGTGTGAAGTACCCCTGATGTTGCCCAGCAAGTACAGAACACTAGGTCTCCCGTTTTCACTATACGATGAACTTCCAGATTTCTTTTGCTTAGAAGATCGTTGCAGAGTGATAATTAAGTTTCTGGTTACCTCATCACGTTATGTTATCTACTTTCCACCGAATTTCACTCATAAATGAGAAAGTCCAATGCGCTCCATTCCACTGCAGGTTGCGTAAAGCGGAGTCAAACAGTTGTCTGCTGAGATTAACGGAACGCATATTTGCATACCAACTTGGTTTCGACGGGAGACTCAATGCATGTTGTCCTTTGAGTTTTCAGTTTACGTGCCATTATCAGTTTCAGACTTGTCAATCACCTATTTTAGTTCTAACCATGCTACACTCTCCTACGCCTTTCCTACAGCTCAACACTACGTGTCAGTTTACAGCGGTAATGTGCAGCCTAGTTGCACCTTTGTGCCAAATGGGTGACTCCCCACTTCTCCATGGCGTATGGTAAGTTTGTTGTAAGTTCATTCTCACTGTCCGGTTGGGGCAACGTTTTTATAAGTCATTTCGTTTTATATCTCACTTGAAGTTGTACAACCCAGATTAAGATTGCGTTTTTAGTTGTAAAAACATTATGGACAGCAAATTCACTGAGCTTTAACGAGATAGAGCGAACATGGGTGCGATGTAGTTTTGGAGACAAACCTAACTTGTCAGAACGACTGGTTAGCAATGTGGATTTTTTTATTATTCCCGAACATCATATGCAACTTTTCCATCTTTCTTACCATTTTCCGTCTCCCTACGTTAATCTGTCGGTACCCTACAAAAATCTGATTTTCATTGTCAAGTCACGTCTAGGTTGCGCGAAACGTCTAGCGTGGCTCCGAAGCGGGAACCGTTTGTCGGCCATACTATGTTCACGAAATTTGTGAAATAATA
>NW_008754583.1:0-1488 GCF_000715545.1 Opisthorchis viverrini | reverse complement strand
CTGAAAAGCCGAGAAGTACTGTATATATGTTTCATCCTTATTGGCAATCACGGGCAGTCTGCATCCCACGAGCCCCCCGAGAATTTCGAAGCAACGACCTCGCGGCTGGTAGTTTGAACAAATCCATTCGGCCACCAGCAACTAAATTCATTAGATAAACCAACTAAATAATCATGACCGACTAAATTGGTATCCTAACTTCCTGCGATCCTTCTGAATGCTTGAAGAAATGAGGGCTGTAACCACCACCTTTGGAAATGTAACTTTGGTTTTCAAATGACCGCAGCAAATCGCTTGAGCCGTATTCAATTGTATTACTTTAGACTTTAACGTACAGTTACGTCTACACAAACATCGCTGTTTCTCTGGGTGCGGGGGCAGTTTTCTGCTCAGCTAAGATACGTTCTTGTCAATTTGTAAACGTGAGCAGATCGTTTGCAACGAGACTGTAAATGGTATTTTTAACGACCATGTATGTGCTCGAATTTAGTGCACACAACATTTTCAGTTTGCTCTCATTGTTCGGATGTGGTACACGCACTTTTTGATTCGTGGTCCAATAAAATATAGTCCGCGTTATCTGAGCTTATGCTCATGGCGGTGACCTGGCTAGCGGCAAAGAAAGAGGAATATTGTAGTCCTTGGTTTTCACATTTTTCACACTGGTTTCCTCACTTTCCCATTCTTTGCAGCTATTTCATCCAAATTCATGTCCTCCTACGAAAACACTAGTCACAAGGACTTCTGATATGTGTGAACAAGATGACTGTCATTTAATAATGTAAAACTGTTTATTTGAGAATGCTTCTAAGATCTCAAGTTCAAATGCTACCGAAATTATGGTTTGAGCCAGCTTGAATATTTCAGCTTGCCAGTAGACTTCCGTGTATCTTTCCGAGATGTATACCAATCCATGCGTAATGGTCATCGTGGTTATAAGCCATGGGTATATGTGAGCTGAGGTACTGCCACTACGTTCAGATCTAAACAGCAAACACAAAGTTCTAAATCAGAGATCTTGATTCAAAGACCTGAGCATAAACTGTCGACAGTCGGCCGAGGACCACGAGAGTGGAGGAGTTAGGAACAGGGTACCACGTTTGTTCCGAACCCGAAACCTACAGGGCTGGGATATCTAGATCGACTGAGCTCCCTCTTGAGAAATGTTCTACGGATATTGCCTGAGCTTTGTCCAGCTCAATTTAGCTTGCTTCTCTACAATACTGTTCAGGAGGACGTGCCAATCGTTTCTTGTCGGCAGATTTACTACGAATTCGTGATTATCCTATTATCCAGTAATACTCAAATACGAGCGACAAACCGTGGTCGAGCAAGGTAGATGTAATTTCATGCGAAATAGTAATAAGTTATAATCAGATGTTCTCCGGGAACTTGATCGGTCTCCTATTCTCATACCTCACCTAATTCTACCTTCTGTTTTTACTCTTTTGGACCCCTATTACAACTGTTCCACATCACTATCATGCA
>NW_008754582.1:0-1489 GCF_000715545.1 Opisthorchis viverrini | reverse complement strand
TTTCATATCTTATCAACTTATCAAGTTCCCTCTTGTTTCTCTTTTCACCGAACAGGTTGTACCTTGTGGCTGTACGGATTAGTCAAGACTCGATGGAGTGGAACTCACTGCGCTCAGAAATCAAGGCATGTTAACGTGAGTGGCTCGGTAGCCGGTGGCATACCATTCTTACGTTCAGCAACCAACTTGTCCTTATTCGGCGAATCCAAGACTTTAGAAAACATGTGTGCCAATACGGCGGCCGTTTTGAACACCGTCGCGGACAATGTGCGTTCCGAGGTTTGTCAGAAACTTGGTCAAATGCGAAAGGGGAGGTTGTGTTACGCAGGTACTTTGGACTGTACCCCATGGGAGTTACAGCCGGCACCGTCGAACAGGAGATCAATTGACTGGCCGACGGATCTACCGCCCACAACCAACACACAAATGTCTTCGTGTACTTCAACCACGGACACACTGGCCGCATCCTTGGAACAAAGCAGTAATAACAGTGGGGCAAGTGCGGAGGGTAAGTATCCCGATCGAACCACAGACCCCAGTGCACGGGAGCTAAGACCTTCAAGTCAAATATTGTGTAGACCTTGCGTAGACACTTGCTGGCCAAGCGCTTTCGGCGTGAAGTGGAGGAGCTTGGCGGATGTGGACCAGGAAGATAAGACTCTGTGTGGTGATGTCAAGGTCATTTATCGCACCAAGCTAAGTCTACTCAGTGGACACTCTGTTCACAGGCAGAAAGATAGCATCGGGGACAGATCGGCTAGTGAGGAAACTGGAAGTAATTCAACAGACACGGATCACCGAAGAGGAGTCCTAAGCGGGGAATCTGCTGAACTGTACTCTGCAGAGCCTACAGCTGGGAGAACCGCACAAGTTCAAGGTCAAAGTTCACATTCCACAGATGATGACGGGGCAACAAACCTGTCGAAACCCCGCAGACGTGGTTCAGCTTCCCCGTACATTCTGACTCGTGGCACGCACGTTTTTTATTTTGAATTCAAACTGCCTACAGATTTGCCAAGTTCGTTTGAGCTACCAACCGGCTGCCTGGTTGGTGGGGCTGCAGCCCGTCTGTATTATGGACTTCGCATTGAAATTTGCAACAAAGCGGCACAAATCAGACACACACAACACCGAGAAATTATTGTCTTTCGACCGCTGGAATTAACACATTTTCCACGTCTACGGGTAAGTAGTTTACTGCTGATGCTTCGTTGTTTGTTTGTTTTTCGTTTTTGTTGCTGCAATCGTTGTGTTGCTATGGTAACCTGCGCGTAACATCACCAAGGGACTGTCCTGATCTTGCGCTGGAATGGAGCCAAGTTTCACGAAGGCAGAAACGCTGAGGCCGGATCGAAAATCTACGTTCGTTTATCGCGTACAGTGGCGAGAGTTATGAATTGACACACTGATGCTAACTGACCAATCAGCAGCCTGTATTTTGAATCCCCCTGTTAGCGGTAGTTAAACGCGATTATCTTAAACGGTCGTT
>NW_008754581.1:487-1489 GCF_000715545.1 Opisthorchis viverrini | reverse complement strand
CTTATGAGTAGTACATTACAAAGACTACTGGGTTTGTTCGAGAAGTCATTTCAGCCAATCATATCACTTCGTGTTTTCAGACTGGACAGTTCTGATGCGTCCAGCGTGCGCTGGTGGAGTGGAGCAAACCAAACTCACATACCAGGTATGCGGAACTCAAACCCGGCGCGGTCAAGGATACGCACTGCTGATTAGCTTTGATATGAGCGAAACTCAAGTACAGTACCTTTCCCTTTTTGGTGTGGGCTCACGAGAGTAATTTTGCAAAGATGGGAGGAGTGTTACCAAATAGGGAATTCCACAGATCCCCCAACGAACCACATCTAACCTATCATAGGACCGCAGTACCAACGTAGGTAGCCCTGATTAACAATTCTGTTTCATCCGAAATTGACATTCAATACTGCTAAATGAAAAAGTGCATTCGGAATGGTCGGTATATGATTTAGTCTTACATGACTGAGAACTTCAGAGAATCCGCTGGCTTAATTTTGAGACACTTGAGCACTACACATGGGAGTTTTGGGTTCAGCGAGTAAAAGAAAGTCTTCACAGTTAGGCTTTCAAGCCAAACCCACGTGACTTTTATGCTCCCAAAAATGTTGAATTTTCAAGATAAATTGATTCACATAGCTTGTGAGATCTAACCTGTTTCATTTCGTCTTTAGTGTACGCCCAAAACAAGTAATCCCTCGTACTTTCCTTATATCAGTAGAACCCGGAACAGAACATTGTATTATTCTCTACGTTTTCCCATAGTGTGTATTTATTCCTCCGCGAACCCATCAGCGAACTAGACCGAGTGGTGGATTACCAATCTGTCTATACGACTACTTTGAACTAGCCTACTGGTTCTCATCAGCTGTCTGAGAAACAGGCCCAGCATAACACTGAACTTCTCATATACACAAATAACTCTTTCCCAGCTGTGAACGATTATGTACTAGTCAACATGTGAATTCGAGGGGATTCTTCAAAACCGAACACACAAAATTTGGAAAT
>NW_008754581.1:0-193 GCF_000715545.1 Opisthorchis viverrini | reverse complement strand
GTCCAAACCTAAACGAAGGGCTACAAAATAGTACACATTCACTACCACAACATGAAACATACATATCTCGGTTGTGTTGGTAAAATATCATTGGAATGGCGAGCCGTATGTACCTATGGAATCGTCTTGGACCAGAAAACCATTCTTATGTATTTTGATCTACGATTCAACCTATTTGAATAGTAAGCATTAG
>NW_008754580.1:0-1490 GCF_000715545.1 Opisthorchis viverrini | reverse complement strand
AAAAAAAACAAGCCTTCTTAGAAGCGGTATTTAATGAGTATGTCGGGAGTCAGATTTCGAAAGTTTGACTGTTTTCATTCCATAAGTGAAGTCAAACTACATCAACAGACCTGGAAGATCTAGGAAGATTCGAACCAGCTCCATGTTACGCCAAAAGCCACAAGTGGTTGACTAAAAGTGCTAGGGGAGCCCGATAATGACTTTGCGGGTCGGACTCGGAAACATAACTTAAACAGCAATTAGTTTGACCAGCTGAACCTGCTCGAGAAAAGTAGTACACTACGCTGCAAACCATTTTGTCTCAAATTCGTCAGTGTACGCCTTGCTTCTACAAATCCGTGGACTACTAGATGCACAGAACAGACGTCCTGGCGTTTTCTGCACTGAGATAACTGTTTTCTATCGATATTACTAGCGACATAATCAGTAGACAAACAAAATTAAACAGGTCTTAGAGACCAACGGTAAACTTAGGGTGTCATAGGAACAATGAGAGCGATTTACAATTTTTGTTAACCTACCAACACAGTGTCCTTCCCACCGACCACCGAAAAGCCCCAAGAGCTTCCTGAATGACGAGTGAGTTCAACAAGGGTCTCTCTGCCAGGTATGATGGGTGGTGGTTTGGGGCGCTCCAGAGGTGCGTTCGTCAAAGCACTTGGAGCAGGTGACGATGTGGCCACGGGTTTAGTGACGGCCTTGCTAGGTGATTGTGTGGCCGCTTTTCGGCGTGCAATTGTCAGACGAACACGTGTGGTGGACTGTTTCATCAAGGACAGCGTTGAGTCGTAATCGGTCTGGATCTGACCATTCACAGCCAGTATCCGATCGTTGGGGCACAGTTCACCATGCTAAGATGTAAGCAGAGAATGACTTGGGTGAAATTTGATGTTACACGTCCAAATGGAAATCAAGATGAAAGGCCGGCCTCCACTGGTAACGTGTAGTCCACCAGTGAGAGAACAGATTGTTATCTCATCAAGTTGAATGCACTAGAGTTAGCAGGCCTTTAGTAAAGGGAAGTATCAAAGTCTTATACAGTTTACACCAGACATGACAGGAAATGGGTCGGAAAAATAGTTACCTGAGCAGCCGCACCGTTTGGAGCCAAATCGGACACGAACACACCGGGCTTGTCTTGTGGTCCATAATTCACAATGAAAATTCCATATCCGTTGCTATTCTGGTTGTTCGTTAAGAAAGACGGACGATATAATTTTTTCAAAGATCAAAGAATTCGATGCAAAGAGCGGCACAAATTACTTAATATTCCAACTCTTCGTGCACAACGTGGTTTATACCACTAAGGAGAAACACATAAACCTGGCTATTCCAACATGAACGTGCAAACCCTAGAGTGGACCCTGACTTGTTGCCCACCAGCGTATTTCGTAACACGCAGTAAGAAAGAACTACAAGGTTACAGATATGTTTATAAGTAACGCAATAAATTCTATCCAATGTTGGGCCTGTAGAACTGCTTCTGATTT
>NW_008754579.1:0-1490 GCF_000715545.1 Opisthorchis viverrini | reverse complement strand
TGCAAGTGGGATAAGAATGGGAATGATTTCCCGCAAGCGGAACACCTGTAACGATTTTCGTATCGCCCATTATTTGTTGGACCGGTACTGGTACTCGCGCGTATGTGTGGAATCCGAGTGTCCTCTTGCCCGCAGCCTGAGATACGGCGATCATATTCCTTCTCCATATTGGTATAATTTCCCAGCCGCTGAACAGGGGATTCCGCCCTGGGCGTCGACACTGCTTGTGATGAATAGTATAAGTAGGGATGTGAGTTTCTCCAAAGCAATTAGTGCGAAAAAATTCGTTTCGAAATTGAGAATCAATTTTCAGACTGCCCTCAACCGCATTCACCCAAATCCTCTGGAGAATAAAATCTATCCAATAACGATATGAGTTTGGTGTCCTACATTGTAAATTACACTTCATCACCTCTTGATTTCTCCTGGCCAAAGTAAATTCGTAGCCTGAAGATTCTGACCCGTTTGAACCGGAAATAATACGGTTATTACAAGCGAATCATGCACACCGTCTCTTTTAACTAAATGTGAGCTCTGCTACCACTGAGTACAGTTTAATTTAAAAGACGCTGTTTTTCTGGCTAAGATGCCACAGCCGCCATCAGCAACTGGGTGACTTCGGCAGTGTGGTCCGCAGCTGGTGTTTGGTGATCAGCAAAAGTACCGGGATGGGAAATAAAGCGTTGTAGCTAATTAAAGTATTCCACCTGAAAAAAGCCTAGACATGCATGCATCACATTTGTATACTTACAGACAGGAGTGTACTCTGCAAAAACGGAACTGAGTTGTGTAACTGAAATACAAAAGAAAGTGTTAAATGAAATTTGACGGGCGGAAACATGTATTACAACCATCGAAAATTGAAATAAAAGTGCTCGAAAATGAAACCTGCCGAGAGGATGGTGAAAATGCATATTGGAGAAGTCAGCATGGGTGCCGTATTTTATTTAACGGGAAAAGATGCATTGTAAACGATCCACGATAGAAAAATCTTAGATCAAACTCACGGCGATTTTGGGCAAGCGAAGTGCTTCCCATGCTTAAAATTACGAGCCCGAAAACCGGGTTAATCATTTTAGTGAAGTTGCCCCCCGAATACATAGGCCGCCAAAATCCATCACCTTTTATATCACTCTCGTTGACGGCATCCCAAGCAAATGTGTGTGTGCGGATGCAATCGACCATACGATGGATTACAGACGACCGCTAATGAACCAATTTAGGCATCTCACCGCAATAGATGCAGAATAATGAGAATACAGCGTTCCTGCCTTCCACGCGGTAATTGAGAAAGAACGGGCTGATAATTAAGCCGGCGAGTCAAATATCGCCTTTATTGTGGTACTCGCAGCACAATCAAGGCTGTACAAGTACATCGATTGGTATCTCAAATAAATGCGAAGTGTCAGTATCTGGTTTCCGCTCACAATGAAACAGTTACAGCGCGTTATATTTTGTTGGTTATCATACAACTCCTATGTTGCACTCAC
>NW_008754578.1:0-1490 GCF_000715545.1 Opisthorchis viverrini | reverse complement strand
AGCTTGTTTTTGATAAATGTCACGTTATCAGAGTAAAGGTGATACTACTGATGGGGGAGGCATGTGAGTAGTATGTTTTCTTCTTGTAAATTCGCTTGAAAAGGGAGATTCATTGCGGATTTGTGGAGTTGCTTTGTAGCATTTGCTTGGACTTGAGCAACACTCAAAGAATATCCAGGAAAGTTCAGGAAGACACGTTCAAGAAAACGTGGATGTTCAGTTTTTGTGATTAAGATGCATATGTGAGTTTTGCTTTCCTGTCCAATAGTCTGTAACTGGTCAGTTTGCATTTTCTAATAGGTAACTCCACAGTAAAGGCCCTTCTTCCTCCCGTGGAAATAAATAACAGCTTGTTTTTTATACATGTCACACTTTAAGTAGTGTGAGGAGGCCCAGTTAGTTTCGAGGGACATTTCGTAAGTCAATTCATTCTATGATGCGGGCTCGGAAAGCACTGTAGATCTATCTCATCCTTTTTGGAACAGTGGACATCTTGAAAGTCTCTGGGGAGATTCATACTCGCGACCTTCTTGATAGTAGTTGAAGCTCAATCCACCGGCCACGAGTGGCTGATCACTAGTTTGCGTAGCTCATGCTTAGAATGATGCGCCCCCATCATTCGCTCACGTAATACAGCTCACTTCGTCCCGTATTTGTTGATTGGCTCCTCAAAACATGACCACGTGACGTGTATTCCATGACTGAGGGCTGATTGACACTGTCTTATCTAAGTGCAAGCTAAACAGAATGCTAATCGGTCGTTCTTTTTCGAGATGCTGCGTGAGGCCGTGGGTTCGATACTCCCCGGAGTTCTGTGGGAATCGTACTTCAGGTGACTTCCTATGAAGACGAATCAACTGTACAGCGTAACCCGTAATCACCTACAAATGTTTATTTAACTGCACAACAACTGAACCGTCCTTGAAATGACAGGGTTTATGGGCATATGATGCTGTGGAATACGCTCTCATATATATTAAGCTTGACCTTTCAGTATAGTGTTTGTACGTGCGACATCTTCGGTCGAAACGTGAATGGATGAGCAGTTGTTGTCTGAACCAGAAGCACGCTAAAACAAACCTGAGCGAATTCGCCATTCTCAGCATTCCCCGGTAACGCGGACGTAAAATTAACTGACCAAGGTAGCATCAGGTGGGAACAGAAGGTACGTTGGTAACCTAAGTGTCCCTATTTTGCGTAGGCAAGTAATATTGTGGACAAACACCTTTTTGCGGAATACTAAGACCATCTGCTCACAGGGTTTATTTAAATTAGACCTAGAGATGTTGGTTCTTGTGGTGTCTCATATCGCATCATTACCCATGCACACATCTGGATAGAAGAGCCAAACTATACTGAATTTTCAACCCGAAGACGCATACTTGCGCTCAGGCACAATGAAAAACGGAAAATTCGTTACCCGACCCTTTCCGTTTTACTCTGGTCAACTCGGGTATATAAAATCTGACGCTAGTTGAGTGGCTGTGCTG
>NW_008754577.1:0-1490 GCF_000715545.1 Opisthorchis viverrini | reverse complement strand
GTTGGAAATCGCCTATTTCTAATTCTCCAGGGTGAAGTGGTCTAGAAACGGGCTTTTAATTCATATAGCGACAAAAATCGTGGCTGTGTTATCTGAATTAGCTAGTTACAGACTTGCTGTTCTCACGTTGCGTCGGTAGATGTAACTGTCCGGTTACCCATGGAAAAGAAGGAAGCCTTCTTGACCCCTGCCACTACAGCCTTAATCGAAATTCTCACCCTCGAGACCAGAAGTTAGGGGGTTTCATTTGGGGGACTTGCCATGAACCAGTGAGGAAATAATCCAAACATTTAAGATGTTCAAATGGCGGAAGGAAATGTTATATTTGGCTGATTTCTGATGCTAATTGGCACACAGTGTGTTTTGATATTTAAATTAATTTGTTCATACTGAGAAATTCACCGCCAGTCATAGTTCAACCTCTGACGAACAAATTGTTTGGTTACCAGGATCTGCTCGGCTAGTTCATTCGTCGACTCTTTTCGTCTACATTTTCTTGCCTTTTTGTTGATTGATTTGACAAAAAGCCAACGCAAATATTCTTCAACTATAGTCTCCTTTTCACAAGGAATAAACAGCCGAAAGGAAACACTACTTTGTATGTTTAGTGAGCTTTCCTGGTTGTTCGTGTCTGTTTGAATGAGTTGACAGCTTTCGTAGCCACTTAAGCAATGGTTATTCACACGTTCATACAACTGAATATCGGCTCAGTTAATTTCATTGCCGGTGGTGTTCCCTAACTGATCGCTATTTGTGTATCTTCAGGTCCCTGAGGTGGCTCAATACGCAAGACATCTGCGGAAGCTGTGCAAAGAAGGATACGAAACTGAAGCACTTGTTCAATCTGTTCATGAAGTCTGTTCCTAGTGGACGCTGTCACATTTGATGGAACAACCTTATTCGAAAAATGCATAAGTCCTGCAGTTGCCTTGTCAGTTTTCCTTTTTAATGAAAACAATCAAGCGAATTTTATTGATACAGAAGCCCATCAGATGAAGTCGAACCCTCGATCCCGCATATAATATAGAAGAGCAGCTTGCTCGGTAAAGGCGACTTAGAATCTAAGGAGGTTCACCTACACTACAGTCTCTGAATTACAGGCCAAGGCGGATAAAAAGGAATCCAATGGAGCAGGATCAGTTCAGTTCTGGAGTACGACTTATCAATGACAAGGATTCAACACGTCGCCGGTAATTTAGTTGCGGGTCGCTCGCTGATATGGTCACTGGAAACGACAGTAAATCCCATTGTATATTTTGTCAGGTCTGCCAAACTCAACCCCAAATCTTCTTCGCCAGATTCTCCAGGGTTTCGCGCCTTCCGCAAGCTCACAACCAATCGACCAACAGATGTTTGGTCGTACAAATATATATATTTAAACACTGCCTATCTAAAAGAATATGTAAGCTAAGGCAAAGGGGACTGTCAGTAACGTTGATTGAAAGTCATTTTTCAATGAGTTCTCCGTGGATTTCCGAGCGACGGGTGAA
>NW_008754576.1:0-1491 GCF_000715545.1 Opisthorchis viverrini | reverse complement strand
AAGATCGACTGCTGATTTATGAGATACGGTAACTAATCAACCCACACGTAATCCTGTAGTCGAGGGTGCTAGCACAGGTTCTCTCACTAGGCCTCCCGACCTAACGACACTTCGTGTCTCCCCACCAAAGTGCCTCCTTGGACTCAAGCACCTGCTGTCCAAGCTACACACCGTAACCCCTTCTCCTGCAACAACTCCCCAAACTCCTGCTCTTCGCCCTTCTTCTAAAAACTGACTAAATCCGTAATTCCTAATAAGCTAATTTGTAGCCCCTCTAACCGTGCAAACTAGTTTCCCGACAGAATCTCTAAAATACAACTAACGCTATGTAACCTCAGCCCCTCTCAAGTTCCGCCCCGCTGGAAACCTGCGTACTATAGGCCTCGCATCCCTTTTCGGCAACTTCCTACTCCATCACATCATACACCCCCTCTGAAGCCACGTGCAGCACCACCTCTACGACCCTCGACTGTATTTCGAATTCCCATTCCAAATACCCCCACTACAATCAGCTCAGGATTACTGTTTGCCCACATCGGAGCCCGCTCCTTCCAGAGAGTTTGACCGTGCTACTAAATTCTTCACTCCTCCTTGTCTACTCCCTTTATCTTGCATCTCTTACCACAGGCCTCCCATTTCATCTACTCCAATCAGCCCAATTTGGCTGACCGTTCCCTCCGCCCCCAACGATCCGGTGCTGAAGGCACTACAAGACGGTTCCTCCTACCCTCTAAGTGCCCCTGCCCTATCCCCTACTTTCCTGCTTCTTATTAATTTCACCATCCTGCATGACCTAAATCCTGTTGTTTCTGCTCAGCAGCCACACGGTACCACCTCCTGATTATGTCGATTACATTATTACAAGCGATTTCCCGACCTAGCCTGTTACATTTTGTCCATGGAGTTCTGTTACCTGCCCTGCTACCCGAACCCTGTCTCGGTTCCCATCAGGGTACCTCCCAGCATCTTATTCTCACGTACCTTTACTTGGTCCTACCTCGCCTACCAATTCGAGAACTCCCGATTTCTCTGTCTCTACTCCATTACATACTGACCTCCTTGGGCTTGTCAACTTCCTGCTAGCCACATTAGCCACCTCCCCCGATCCCGCCAGCAATATTTCTGTCGTTCTAATCAACACCCGCTCTCTTTCACCCAAATTGCACTAGATCCAAACTATCTCCACTATAGCTAGTCCAACCTTCATTTGCATCACTGAGACGTGGCTCTCTTCCAGCACATCTGATACCCCTATCTCCCTCCCGGGATGCACTAACTTCCGCTCCGATCGCTTCCATCGACGTGAAGGTGGCTGCCTCATATAATTCAGAAATGAAACGGAAGTCTCCACCATTGACGACCCACTACTGGCGGACATGGCTTTCGGCCTGTCTGGCTAATCCGCCGTTCATCCTCGGGTGTTTGCACATGCCCCCTCCACACTCCACTAGCTCAATTAATTGTCTATCCACGCTTCTTTCTCACACTAAG
>NW_008754575.1:0-1491 GCF_000715545.1 Opisthorchis viverrini | reverse complement strand
ACATACTAATAAACAGTTAAAGGTGGTGTTTACATCCACTGGTCAAATAATGACATCCCGGATTTTAAAGTTAGCGGATTGATTCTGACTCTGGTAGGTCCCGATCCCCACAATAAATGACACCAGAGTTTTTTAATCCAAATATATCGCTCAAATTCGACAAAATCATGAAGTTTTTGATAAATTTCTTTCGCAGACCTTGATTTGATTCGAGGTACGCCAAACATATTCANCAAGTATAGGTCTTTTCAAAACCACGCCATTCGTGTAGTAAATTTTCTCAGGTGAAGCATCATGATTTGCGGCATAAATGGCAGCGTTAATTTTACGTGTCCGACATGGTGATAAAGATGTCATCTAACTAACCGGGTTTTTGGTCTGTTCGTCGCGCTTGGCAGTTGGATTGCAAACGTTTCATCACCAATCGTGGTGACATCGACAGTGCAGGGTTGAGTCGGTGAATTCCTACTTTTCTGCCTGTGATTATGTAGCAGCTAAACAGCATTTGGTAGTTCTGGAAACGGACTCCGGTCGAATCACAAGAGAACAATCACAAACAGGACTGCGGAATCGAATGCGCCCAACGAACCGACCGGATATAGGAGATCGAGACCTCGTCAGATTCACAGGAAGCCAATCAAACTACGCGAAGACCGTTGCCAGAACTACCAAATGCTGTTTAGCTGCTACATAATCACAGGCAGAAAAGTAGGAATTCACCGACTCAACCCTGCACTGTCGATGTCACCACGATTGGTGATGAAACGTTTGCAATCCAACTCCCAAACTCGGCGAACATACAAACAACCAAGCGGCGCACCCGAGCCAGTGTCAATTAACTGCCCCAAACCAATGCTTTTTTGTGTGGGTTTTCTGCTAAAATTCCTGCAATACTGAGTTGTCAGAAGAGACGTTTTCGGTTATATAGTTGCGCACCCTTCAAATAGTCACTCGTTTTATGATCACGCAGCGTAGCACTCCTAAAAGTTGATAACTCATTTGGGTTCACACGATCTTAGTTGGCCTACCATGAAGTACCATGGCTTACCATGAAGTAGAATACAAATGTTTGTTCATTCACAATTCTCAACAGGAGCGTGAAAAGGGAATAATCACAGTGTACACATTATCAACGCAAACTAGACTAAGCAAAACATTTAATCCGTCGGGTAGACGATCAGCTCTTATTCAGCTTTAAACTATCACATGCGTATCAGACTTTCATCCACTGGCGTTATAACCTCCGAGTAAATGAGATCAGATATATAAAGTTAACTGAAGACAGTTAACGTTTTATCATATCAAACTTCTACCATACTTCAAATATAGGATGCCCAATTAGCTTGAAATTGGACCAAGCCATTACATATAAATATCCTCCCGGGGTTACTGTTGCTTCAACAGATTCATAAATGTGCTATTTTGCCACAAGTTTGCCCAGCAAATTTAACATTGCCACTAAAACTGAAGGATTTTCAGCACTAATCTAAT
>NW_008754574.1:0-1492 GCF_000715545.1 Opisthorchis viverrini | reverse complement strand
GGGGGAAACCAAGATTCAAAAGACCAAGTAACCGATCCAGTTCTCTTCGCTTCTGTCAGGTAGTACATCACTAAGAAGAAACGTTGGTGATCACAACTTCAATCTAATGACGTTATCTCATCACCTAACAGCACATATCTTGGTGACTTCTGACGAAGTGAGAGACTGTGACGTGAAAAAACACGAAATAAAACTACCGAAGTGATTGTTCCGCCTTCATGTCGTACAATGTTGATAGACTGAAATGTGGAGTAGGACTGAGACTCTTCGACTATTACCCTGAAATTTGCTATTGGTGATTTAAGTTGTGTCGCCTGGCACCCACCAGCTCTTATACGGTCAGTTACATCCTACAAGATAAGAAAAATAGGCTTTCAGCTGTAACACGCTTTCAGTGCTCAGCTGCGACGCCATTCGAAGGAAGTACGGGGACTGAGGTACCGTCAGGTTACCCAAGCCCAGACAGGAGCAGTCGAGCTGCGGAGGTTCGGTTCGAACCACGGACCTTCCCGTCAGTAGGTTCGTGGCTTAACCACGGAGTTATCTGTATCGCATCTTGCAAGGTATCCAGTGCTGTTTCACTGTTACGTGTCCTGTATACGGTTTATCCTTCACTTCCTTGTTTTATATCACTGAGGTCTAGTAGAATTGGCCGAGAACAGTCGAAGCTCCCAATTCGTACTCGCCGTGTGAAATTATCACCGACGAACATACGTGATATTGTGAGTTTGCGTGCCATAAATCCACAACGCATTGGCGGCACTTGCATGGTTGCCCTGGAAGTCGCTTGCTTCTCTGCCAAACCCCCATTTCTGCCACATGGCACCCATCTGATACCGTGACTAAACACCATACGACCGTTTTTCCATCGTCTTTCTTTCAAATTCCTCCCACATCAGCCGTGTGACTGATAAAAGTAGTCCTTCACCAAATACACTCATTTGCATATTAGCATGGTTTTCACGGAGGACTCAACTGGATCACTCGTTCATGCTAGTCTTCAACTGAATATGCTGCACAAAGGCCGCTTCATGTTTTAATATGATATGCAAATGGATGTGTCTGTCGAAATCTGTCCAATTTGAATCAATTGGAAAAGGTTTGGAACCGATTGAGAAGTCATCGTTTCAGAAGAGCTTGATAAAACAATCGGTAGTTTTTATTTGGGCAACGTTCCGCTTTTGACACAAAAGCTTCATCAGGCCAAGTGAGCAGGTCACCAAATTGGCCAGGTTATAAGGTAGACGGGGAACCAATCAGTAAGTCAATCCCCTTCGGATTTTCACACTAGATCCGTGTTGAGTGTCAATTAATGGCTCTTATCGGTGGATTGGGTGGGGTTGGGGTCAAATTAATTCTGACCGGGTTTGGTTCATTAATCTTCCAATTTGAGCCCAATTTGAGTTCAAGTAGAGCGTAAGGTTGATGGATACTCGCAGACTGCACCTACCTGACAAGCCCCGAGAAGGACGAAACCGGTCATCGTTTGTCG
>NW_008754573.1:0-1493 GCF_000715545.1 Opisthorchis viverrini | reverse complement strand
TGGCATTACACACCTTACACTTGGGCCACACCTTACACTTGGCTGTGTAAAAATATGTTCCGTCATCAAGACACCATGCATAAGAGAGTGAACAGAGGAGATTAATCCTATCTTGGACATTGTTGGCCGCTGAAGTGCGGATAACAGCGATAAATTGAGTAGTCATCAGTCAGCCTCGGAATGTTGTGAATGTCTCACAAGGAAGACTGTAACAAAGGTGTATCCATTAATTACTTAATCTCCAACTAACGGGTGAGTTTCCGAGCATCTGCACTAAAGCTTTCGCTCATAGGAGTTTTGTTCTTTTTTATGGAAGTGGACAATTTGTTTGGACTAAAAGAGACTTTGAAGAAGTAATATACAAACAGGGTAATTTATAATCGTGAACGCATTTTTTAAGAAGCTATAAAAAGCCATGCAGCATACACTATTAAAGTTGATCAGAGCAATCAACAGTTGGTTCCGAGTCTTGTTCTTGCCCGGTTTCTTTCGCCATCGCTTCGAAATTGTTTTCAAGCTTTCCTTTGCCGGACTCTTCATGAAAGGCACGTTTATGACGCATCAGAGTAGACAGCACCGTAAACGTTGCTCCACACACTTCGCACACAAAATCTTTCTCATTTGTGTGCACAACCAAATGGTTGGGGATATCAGTAGCGAATAAGAAACGTTTTCCGCACAAGGGGCATACATGTTTTCGGAAGCTGCGCATTGTTTCTTCATCGGAATGTTGTAGCTTCTGGTGCCTCCTCACAGCCGAGGGATCGTTGAATTTCGCGTCACAGAATTTGCATTGATGCTTTTTGATATTGTCGTGAATTGCCTGATGACGCTCAAGTTTTGACCTAAATTGAAAGGGTTTATCGCACACTTTGCACGTGTACAGATTTTGTGTTGTTTTGCCAGATGACGCTTCCGACGGTAACACCGGGTCATCTTTGACACTAGACTGTGAAAACAATTCATCTTCCGACGTTGTTACATCTGGTGACGCATGCAGTACACTGCCAGTTAAATCCCGTGATTTCTCATTAACCTGATACGGCGACATGCGATTTTCCATCTTCAAGTCTGTAATATGTGGATATAGAGATGCGTTGTCTGTACAAACATTAAATGAAATCAGGTGACACAAAAACTGCTGAGAACACACTTGGATATAACATTGACGGGTTTGTTGTATTGGCGATGTGGAACGCATACGATATAACTTGTATTAAGCTTTTGCGTGTACATATATCATTATAAAATTATAAGGCATATTGATTCTGACGGACCGATTACTATGTATTAATGTTCTGAATGGATAAGCCAGTCAAACGGTCGAAGAAATTTAAATCTGTCATAGAAATGGATTATGGTCAAACCTGACTAGTAATCTAAGTCTACTCTCACTTCTCCTAGGGTGAATTTTCTCAGAGTGTGACAGCTGCCAAGATGTACACTGTAAAAAAATCCCTTGTCAGAAAACAAAATGGGGAAACCGTGTAGAA
>NW_008754572.1:0-1493 GCF_000715545.1 Opisthorchis viverrini | reverse complement strand
GCGGATTTCCGATTTACAGTGGCTCCGCAGTCTAGGTAATACTCACCTGCCCTCTGTTCTTCTATAAAACAGCCAGAACCTCTTTTCCAGAAGCCAACGAACTCCTTTAGTTAGCCTTTTGTCGATCAGACTGCGCGCTGCCTTTTTCGGGACGAACATCGTATCACACTTGCGAATTCTCTGGACAATGGTTCTGTGTCTCCTCCACTGAACGAGGTCCCAGTTTTATTTGGTCTAACAAGATACGCATCCCTAGGAAGTCTGAACGTCGGAAATTTCCAATCAACGTTTGAGGTTCCGAATGTTTGACCCACTAACACGTTACATCAAAGGTCAGAACACACTGGTCGCTATATCCCAGTGGAGCTTTCATGAACACTTGATCAACAAAGCGTCTTTCGTTGGTGAGAAGCAAATCCAGCAAGGATGGTACTTGGCCTACGCAGTATCTGGAGGGCGTAACGACATGTCGAATCCGAGCAATCTGTTGAACGACTTTGATTAGCGTCGATGCGAAATGCCTCCAGGACATGGTATGCTGGAACTTTATCCAAGCTGACTTGTTTAAATCACCCAAAAGCAAAGTATATTCAAAGTGTTAGTTGGTGGTTGGTTGCTCAAGTGGTTGTATGGGAAACTGGTCATCTTCCGGTGAACTTGAAGGGTGATGGAAGACCACTCCAGAGAAAAAGGGTATGTGTTCCGTGCAGCGGTATTTGTCTTCATGGTGCGGGAATGGTTTTGGAGGAGACAACTGAGATGGACAGGGCCGTCTGTTTCGAGTCAGCTCAGAATCAACTGGAGATCTCCGAGTCACAGACATCTGGTGGGAGTCAGGTTTCCGTAAGTGTGATTATGGACAAGCTGGCTGTTGAACATCGTGAAGTTCGTTAAAAAGGATGAGACCGTTTTGGACAGGCGCTTCAACATCATCTCTACAAAGGTGAGGAGCAGAGGGATGTTCTGTCAAAGAGGTTAGCAGATTTAATAGCCGTACTATGGGACTTTGCGGTGCACTTGTCTAGGTCCTGCCTTGGTATTTTCGAGATCTGCACTTTCTTTTCGGGGGGAATTGCCGCCCTGGTAGTCCGGCGCCCGGGAGTTATTTTTAGCTTGTGCAGTAAATCCTTCTGGAAGAATGGGTTTGTTGTTGATCAAGGACTTACGGCGAACATTCGTGCGTTTGGTTTCTTGGGCACTTCGACGCGATTTGGCCGGACCTGAGTGTTCAACTTTCAACATCATCTCCGTCAGTTCGCTACTAGAATTCCACCATCAGCACTCTCACAAGAGGTGTCTTTGGGCCTGTTGCATTGTCCGGAGGCCAGCCGGCCCTAGTAACCAGACATCACGTCGTTAGCGGAATACACCCATTTGCAAACTGATTTGGTTGTTCGAGTGTCCTCACGTCAATTGGATAGGTGTCACGTGCGCGCTGCTGACCAGACGAAGGCAATCTCTGATTGGTCGGGATGTAACCAATCTGGATCGAG
>NW_008754571.1:1264-1493 GCF_000715545.1 Opisthorchis viverrini | reverse complement strand
AATACAATGACCAAAGACGGTCTTTCATATCTATAACCATACGCGATACAGCTTATTTTTGCTACCTATGGTAAACTCCAGGCCAGTAACCATGCGACCGGTAAAAATGAAGCGTCAACAATACGGGATAGCTTAACCTGATAGCCTGGCGTACCCTCTGTTGCCTCGATGTCCCCCTAACCTGGCTGCTAATCACACCCGCCAGCTCCGTGTCCACGTGTGGGGTTTC
>NW_008754571.1:0-1157 GCF_000715545.1 Opisthorchis viverrini | reverse complement strand
AGGACCAGACTATGCATACATACATAACCTAATGGCGAACGACGGACCTCATGCTCACAATTGCACGCGAAATCGCCAACCTTGACTACTTTTTGAAACTGGAGGGCCAGTGCCTATATGGGACGCTGATTATTGGGCCGCAAATATGCGCCGTGTCGTAATTTAACTGCCAACCATTGCCCGTCATACCCATAACTGTGCGCGCTCTCGCTTATGTCTGCCACCTATATCATCATCATCGAGGGCATGACACCAGCGTTCAACACCGATCTTCACTGCCATACTTGCCTGCTACCTATAGTAAACACCAAGCCAGTATCCACGCGGTCGGATAGAAACTAGGTTCTAACTATGCGTGACATCTTAATTTAACGGCCAACGACGGCCTGTTATACTCGTAACTGTAGTCGACATCGCTTACCTTGGATACTTATCGTGATTGAAAGGCCTGTGTCTATGTGCAAGGCTGAGCATAAAGATTCAGCTATGCCCAGTAGCCCGTTTCAATGGCTAACGGCAATGGCTAATGACGGCCCGTCATACTGATAACTGTACTCGATATCACCTGCCGAGGCTACTTATAGTAACTGCCAGACCCATGCATACGCTGGTAGCTGACTACAATATCCCAACTATACATAATGGACTAATCTACAGACCAAAGGCGGTCCTCCATATCCATACGTCGTCCATCTGCCAACACATTATGCGTGAAAAATAGAGAAACATCTCTAAAAAAGCATGTTTCTCTTTATTGGTTGCATCGGTACAAACATAGATTGTGATCAATCCAGTTATCAGTTTTCACCCGACAGGGTTTCTGAAAATATGTGTAATCAATTACGCCTCGTACGTATCTTCCGCGATATCGTTTAAAACACAATTAAGCTAAGTTATGATGGCTACCTCATCAAGCGCCTAATAAATATCCTTGCCCGAAATTACCAGTCGGAGCTCGCGCTGAACCTAGAGACTCACTGTTATAAAAGCAAACTCACGATTTGCTCAATCTGTCCAATTGGCGATAACGAGGGAGTCTTGTATACATTTATGATTCGATAGCGGGATTCGGTAAACATACGAAGCAGTGGACGCTGCTAAGCTAAAGCTAAGTCAGTCGTAGACTTGGATCATAAGGTCCACACGCGTCTTCAGAC
>NW_008754570.1:0-1494 GCF_000715545.1 Opisthorchis viverrini | reverse complement strand
TAACGATGTTGAATTGTGGATGAGTAAATTGTAACATAGGTTTCGATGAAAGACACCGCAGAGTTTCACAGCAGAGAAATGTCGGACTTACAAGTGACAGGAAATCACGAAAACTCACAAAACAGATCATCTCGAGCAAAATGCTTGGACAAGACACCGTCAAGTCTGCGTGTGATGATTTCCAGCGCATACGAGAATGCCACCGAATTGTTTTGCACAGTCGAGCATGAATCAAAGAGGATCTTTGAGAATAAAAGTCTTATGCAAGGGATTCGTGAAGGCTTTTCGGCTGATTTGTAAAACTGATGAAAGATCCTCTGTCGTGGACGTGGTCAAAGTTAATTTTTGCGTATAATAAAACCCAGCAATTGCCCTTCATATCAGAACATTCCCAACGACGGTGCAGTAGTCTCTCTGCACCAAAGCCCGTGACTATGCCTCAGATCGCTCAGAATGGACTGTGGTTTCCATTACAAGTCGTTTTTCAGCTTTTGAATTGCCACTACTTCCCCAGTCATCAAATCTATGTTAGTAGTCAGACCGGCGCCAAACTGACTGCGTCGGTCCATTTCGATCCACATTTTCAAATTGTTCGAAATTACCTGGAAAACCCCCTTGTCACAGGGCCATCAATGTGGATTTTCGTTTTGCGCAGTGATCACGTCTTTTCACTAACTCAAACTTAGGGGAACATCTCTTATTTCCCAAAGCGACTTCCTTCATTGAATTATTTTTTCACGGGAGTAGTACATGACTATTTGCTCATCAGTCATTACTACTCACCGCAAATACACATAATAGTTCCTCTTTTTCATTGAGCTATATGTGCGGCAATGAATTTCAAATATTCCGCTTGGAGAACATAGGCAAAATTTTATCGACCGCAGCTCCAGATGAATATAGCATTCAGATAAGAGAAAAGGGATTAAAACCTGTTGTATTGGCATATTTTTGGACGATGTAATCGTTTTAGTGACACACTGATTACGGTTTGGATTGTGTTACGATGACGGATGCACTTCTTGAGGCCATCAGATCACACCGGAACCGATCGCGAAATATTAGATTGTCACACTTGGGAATTAGGCCTTAGATCTCTGGCCTACAAATCCTTGACTAATCCAGATTCCTTACCTCCCAAAGCACTTAATAACTCGAGTATTTCGACAGTAATTCATAAAACAGGACGATCTGGCTGGAAGATTAGCCGGTTGGTTTCGCACACCAGGGTATAATCGGTCTTCTCAAGATTCTATACATCATCTTCCTCGATCCAAAGCAGTCTACGGATAGCTACTTTGAATGCATTAAATGAAGGATAGACAATCAGGGCTTGATTTATTACTAACATAAAAAACCAGTCACCAGTACGTGCTGAGATTCACGGGTTAATGCAACGATTCACTGGCCTTTGGAATGATTTTGCGTGCAGCAGCTCTCTCTCGATCTATCATGCAGTGTCTGTGTGAAGCGCAGCACATGAGATCACGTGGG
>NW_008754569.1:0-1494 GCF_000715545.1 Opisthorchis viverrini | reverse complement strand
TTGACCATGTTTTGCTCAAATATACGGTGGAAAACTACATTCATGGCAAGCTAATTTTCAATGAACACCAATGTCTCATTGGCATTATCTTAGGCTTGTGTTGTGTACTTAGTTGAAGATGTGAAGAATACCTCAGCTGATAAATAAAAGGTTCATTCCGCTGAAGAATATTTATCTTTCGGGAGGAATACACCCAATGCAATCAAGTAGACTAACAACACCTTTAAACCAAGAATCAGACTATATGTTTTTACAGGTGAAGCATATCACGATTCTTGAAAAAATGTTGTGAAGTTTGTGGTTTGAAGAGGATAGTCAATGTTCTACCGGATAAGTATCAACTAACCTACCCCACAATTTAGTTCACCCGAATTTCTCAGCAACAGCCGTCTTTTCACTTGTCTTCCTACATGCACCCGCTTGAATGCACAGATAATCTGTCCTTGCCGACCACGCGCGCTAGGCTCGACGATAGTTAAGCTTGGAAGATGACCTTGGCCGATCAGTTCAAAATTCAAAACAGGGACCCCGGTGGTTGACTGTTTTTGTCCAGCAACACTAACGTTTCTTACAGATGTCGGCTGCACGGAAGATGATGAGGGGTTCTCCAAATACACAAGGAAGTTTGACACATATTTCTACAAAGTAGACAAAATATGATAGCTGAGTTGCAGAAATTAGTGCACGGACAGGCATGATTTACGCATACTTTAGAATGAGTTGGGTCTTCAGAGTTCCCGGGCTTACCTGCATTGCTTGAGGAGTGAAGGTCACGGTCACGTAAGTTGATGTATATGGGTCTATTTGGGTCCGTTCCATTTCCAAGCTAAACATCCCTGTACTGCTGGCAGGGCGGTTACCGCGGCTGGCCGGGCGACGAGTGACACGGGGAGGCAAATGTCCGATGGGACGAATTTCAAAAGTGACATCGGCGGGAACTTTACCTCGGTTGGCCATGCAAAAGCGGGCCCGTGCTGCTGTGCCAACCAAAATGCTGGGAAAGATGAATCGGTTTTCTGCTACGGCATAGAGACCGCCATGACAATCCTGAGAAAAAAGAAAAGCTCAAAAGGTTTATCGCTTTTGAATATCAGGGCCATTTATCTCGTCGAACATTCGTTGATAAACCATGTTTAACAACCGAATTCACCTCATCTAGGCAAAGCAACCGTGAGGCGACGTCGTTGCGCCTAATCTGCCTACAGTATATGAACACAATTCATCATGTAATTGTGTGTCTAACTCAAAATCCAAGCTGCCCGGCTTGAGTGTCATATATGCGTGATTTAGAGTTTCTTCAGATTTCGAAAAGGAAATCGCGTCAGTCTGTCAACATCGTTTGAAGAGATGAATTAAGAGAGGAACTGCAGTATCCTTTTATTTCACAGGAGGATTAGAGGTTGTCATCGATAGGTATTTTGTTAGCGTTAGCTAACGGATAAGTGTACCTTCTGAACAGAGAAAGCCATCTCAAAATCAAGCACACAGCCTGCC
>NW_008754568.1:0-1495 GCF_000715545.1 Opisthorchis viverrini | reverse complement strand
AATTACGTTTGCGCCTGTGGTAGTATGAAATCAGCCCACAGGCGGCATCATACTGTAATAACTTTACCATTTTATGTACGAATTTTCCATCGGCTACATTCCCGACACCAAGCGTTAAAAATATGGCAACAAAGCATGTACACCACATTTGCAGGTTTGGTTGCGAGACAATTCAATTTGCACTGGGTGGAAATGATAGTAATTAATTTGCTAAGTACTTCAAAGCGTGCTGCAAAGAAACCGACTTGATGACAAACTATCCTGTCGCGAGAAGGGGAGTGAAGTATATTCTCAAACTATTCTGCCTGTGTACTCGTTAGTTTTCTTAAGTAGGTTAACCTTCATCATCAACATATAACTTGACCATAAGGTCCCTCATTAATATTGAAAGGGCCTGCTTTGATAAAAAAAACAAATTGCACGCTCAGCACATTTTCAGTTCAAATTTATATATCTAGGATGTTCTACATCTGCACGCAATTTTTGTCACCGCTGAGCGTAAAACTCACTCGGAGAAAACGCGCAATAATCCGCAAAATAATTTATAATGTTTTCACTATCCAACCCTGTTCCAGCACACAAAGTTGAGTAATGTATCCTCACAAAAAATGTAATTCTGCCTAGATATTTCTTGGTCATCCCGCGAAAACGTACCGGCCGTCAACAATTGGGACATATCTGAATCAAATGACTTTGCAAACAAGGAAACTTTAGCAATTTTGAAGAACTTGACAGCCCAGTTTCACGCGGATGAACCTGGACTAAAAAGAAATGAACAGTAGTTGCGAGATTGGCACGCACACTTAACTGGCTGTCCACCAGTAGTGTTCCACTTTCAATCAGTTTGAGGAACTCGGGTGAATGCGTGCTAACTTCTATTTTCTGGTTCCTCATTGATATGAGTAAGCCGAAAACATGCAGCTGTATTTTTGACTGCTTTTCACTTGGACGTGTCGGTTGTAATATTTCAAGCAAGCGAAACGCATTAACCATAACGAATGAAGTCAGCCGTTTAATGCCACATGCAGAAAGTGTAGAAAAGCATTTTCGAGAACTCAGGATGATTCATCGGGAAAAAGCGACATAAAGACGGCCTACTTAGTCAAAATTCGCAACAAGCCTCTGATGTTTCTTCAAATTCGTGTCCCGAGTAGCACGTTGTTGGTCTTCTGAAAAGTGACCGGACTGCAACTGGCTACAAGTTAACTCGGGCACGTTCAGGCTGGCCGTTGAACCACTCACAAGCTTAGAAGTTTGCTAGACTACTCTGTCGACTTATGATCAGAATCGTTAAGACAAGCGCTCACAACCTCATTAGACAATATGGTACAATTTTTCAATCGATTTAGAGAGGCCAGGTATTGCACAATAGGACCAAATCTCATAGAGCAACTCAGCATTGAGATGGAACAAAAAATGTGAATTGGACCGGGAGTCGAAAAATATTTAAAATAACGTGTGAATACTGAATCTTCCGAAAACGATCTGACGGAGG
>NW_008754567.1:0-1495 GCF_000715545.1 Opisthorchis viverrini | reverse complement strand
TGGGCCAGCTTATTTGAGACTGCTTCAATCAGAGACTAAGAAACATGCATAAGGGGGCCAGAATGTTAACTCATGACCTGAAAAGGATGCGGGAGTAGGATAGAGGACAATGCAAACAACATAAAACCGGAACAATTTTGCGTTGATGTTCTTATGCAAAGATGCACGCCCGTGATGCGTAGTGGGCGTTTTTGCAGGCGGATTATTGGCTGTGAATGTAGTAGATGAAATTATCATGTAGCGATTCCCAAATGAAAACTGGCAAATACAGTCGTATGTCTCAAATAAAGTGTTTGCGAATACATTAAGAAAGCTGATGCCTAGCACTGATGAAAGCCAAATGAGTTGACTGATGATGACAAAACAGTCTTTTTTAGCGGTCCGTCGAAAATGACATGTAAGCGGTGCGAAATAACCAACCAGCCGGTCACAGGTGTAAACTTTTGGATAGCTGAGTTAGCCATTTTGAGAAAAAAATTACAAGGATAATCCGATCATAAAAAGGTTAAAAAGGTTTCATTATTGCGTTTACGCCTTGCCGATTCATTGGGGATTGTAATTAAATATAGATATTTGGCAGAGGTACTCGCACAGTATGTAACTTATATCACCATAGTAAAAACCTGCTATTGTGCGGTTGGATTAACTAACCCGTGGCGCAATATTTGGCACAAATAATGGTGCGTGCTGTGTCACCAACAGACAGCCTTGCTATCCTACTCTTGCCTAACAGTGCGGAAAATGATTCACCAAAAATTGTTTCATCAAATTGCACACCATCGGGTTTCGGGGCGTCCGTGCAAAACTGAGCAAAACAGCAACAAAAGCGTTCCAGGTGGCACGTTAATTTCGCTGACCAGATATGTCAACGATTTTCCGCGATTATGAACATATTGTTCCTCATCAATAAGATAATTGTGCGACAGGGACGGAAAAGGCTTGTTTTTCCCCGGCAGGTCGACGCATTAGGATTACTTGGTCGATCGTTTCAAAGTTTCTACAAATGTCCCCCGAAAAAAATCTGGAGGCACTCTCTCCTGATGTCTAAACCCTTAAGAATTGCTTGGTAAAAACTGCACTCACTGAAGGTACACCATTCCTTTAGATAAATTGGGGCGCACCACCGAATACATTCAGTGGACTCCATGCAATGCTAAAAGTAGCCAACTTAGAAACGCAGCGAGAATGATAATGCAGGAAATTGGACGGACTTTTGGTGGATTCTCGGGTTAGCAGGTTACAAGAATGGGAGATATTCTAGGAGTTGATTATAAACGAGGAGCATAAGAAACTTTGAATACATAAGTAAACAGCCGATATCATGCAACTGAGATTCCTCAAGCACAGCAGTTTAGCACCAATTAGTGAGCCGTCCACTAAAAGTAAATCCAAATTTTGTTAGGCAAATCTATGAAACTTTTGAAGTTGTAACTCTTGCGGCCAGTTAGTTCAACCCATATGTATGATTCGGTGATGTGTTGCTCATAGCATTTTG
>NW_008754566.1:0-1495 GCF_000715545.1 Opisthorchis viverrini | reverse complement strand
AGGAGTGAAAGCCAACCAAACAGTTTGGATAGGGTTATACCATTGAAACGAACGAGACAGTCAATGTTCCACGAAAAAAAATCAAAACGCTTATACCACAAAAGCAAAGCGGAAATCTCAACGTAAGGGGGTTATGTATCGCAAGCGGTTTGTGATTTGAACAGTTCAATGACTACAAGGACAAAACTAATAACCAAGTAGTATAAATTTGATCAGGAAAAAAGAGACCGGGCTCGAATTTAGCACTAATCATGGGCATTTGTGAATCTCTTGGCACATCCGCCCAACCTTGTCGGCAGACTTCTGACAGGTTTGTCCTCAGATTTTAGAAACCCTTATGGAACTTTGACGGGTAATAAAATGACGCAAATCTAGGAGGTATATAGGTGCAGGATACGTAGACAGATCAAACGCACTGTTTTAGCAGGCTGTAGGCCTGTCCAAATTGTATATTATAATTGCAGAAAAGGTGCTTCTAGGTCATTTATTTGGACATTTACTACTGAACAAATTTCTCCGTAAAAATTATTAGAAACGGAAAATTATTCCGGACACTTAAATTGCTCCAGTCTCACTGTCTGCGATTTTCTCTGGCGGGATGGTGAGTTGCCAGAAGTGCAAACAAAATATGAGACCAATCTTCCGAGAGTCAATCAAATATAGCGCCACTGATTCTAAGAGTACCTAATGATTCCAGATTCATTTATTGGCGTTTAGATTACCAGGGCAATTGGCACACAAATTACTATATAATTTGTCATCAGTTATTTATTAAGTGTGCAGGCATTTTTGTTGTCGAATCCAGTAAAATTCCAAACCAGTTCAGATTACCTTCGCGTCACCTATGACAATAGACCAAGAAAGATGGTCCAAATATCAAATCATCAGATGGAGACGAGAGTCACATGAAAATCAACAGACATTTAGGAACCCAAGTTAAAACGCCAATTCCAAGAGAAATAATCCAAAAACTGAAAAATTGTAGCCAAATATGTTGCTATATATATGCAAAGGTGAAGAAGCCAAAGGCGCAAAGGTTCAAAGAACATCCAAGGAAAATATTAAATCTCCGGAAGATGTAAAAAAGGAGTAAGAAAGAAACGGGAAATATCGCAAAAAATCTCAAATAGAGGCGGCTAAAAAAGCAACGAAAAATTTACGAACTATAGGTGAACCAGCAGCTGAAACAGAAGAGAATCAAACTGGATACAAAACAAGCACACCTCCTACGAACAAATTCAATACACGCCAAAAATGCGGCTACAAAGCAGAGCACGCAAGACAATATTGGATTCGACTGAATGGTGTAATGCCATATTTTTGTCGAATGTCACTCAATCGATCAGTGATCGGCTGTTCACTATTCCAGAATGCTCCGCCTACAATTTGCTTTTGTTGAAAATGGATGCAATAAAAAGCCCGTGCGCGTGCGCGTGCGCGTGTTCATAAAATGCGGCTCGTTCTGTAGTGAAATGCAGCTCCTCATTCGCGAGAT
>NW_008754565.1:0-1495 GCF_000715545.1 Opisthorchis viverrini | reverse complement strand
GGAATATAAAAGTCGAATTGTTCAAACGCTTGATTTCGTGAAATAAGAAAGTATGATCGCAAAAACTAGACAATCTGCCTGAATTTCTAAAATCGGAAGCCATACAGAGCTTTGACGTCTCTATGGAATTCCGAAAGCTGAGATGTTAAAAAAGTATATTGTAGCCAGTGAATTCATGGTGATAATGACAGATCACCAGCTGGGACAGAGTTAGAGGCAATAGGGAAAACCTCAGATAGGTTCGAATCCTTCCTGCTTCAAACTGGATTCAGCATACAGCCAGCTTTCCAAAAGTGTCTCTATCTAATTTTGCTGTTGCAGATGTCTGGTCGGATCAGTTGACCTTCATGTTTTCACCTCGAATTCAAAGCTTGAAGTGTTCATATTTTGGCTGATATTTCCTCGTTCCAGCAGACTAACAATATGGGTTATCTTTCTTCATTCAAGGTGTCCTTGATAAAGTCGACAAAATGGTCAACATACGGTAAGGCATCACCTATCATTACAAGGAACAGACTAGGGTAGCTATTATATGGTCTGGGGATGGTAGGAGGTTCCAACCCTCGTGCTTACCTGTTTTCGAATGCGCTGCTCATTGTCAAATCCAAAAACACTACTTCACGATATTCCTTTTAAATATACCCCTCAAACCCCCAGTGTGGGGAGTTTGATTTTGCCGACAAGTTGTCTTGCATTCCAAAACTCTTCTCAGCGACCCAGCAATCTGTTATCAAGCTGAATAGCTCACAATACTCCTTGCACGCAACTGGGTCCCCATAGGACGCAGCAGTCAGAAACCCGCAGCAATAAAGATTGTTCTTCCTAAACACTTACCCTCCCTCCATTCGCTACTACTAACACCTAGCATTTTGTTGACGTTTTGCTGCTGTAAATAGGAAGAACTCCCGTCAACTAAAACAACTTAGGAAGTACCCGTGTACTCGTCGACTGGTCGTGCAGTGTAAACGTTTTATCATTTTTTACAGTTTCACTTACACTGAACACCAACCGGTCTTCTTGCAATATTGTGAAATTAAAAAATCTCAGCAAATACCTCTCTGATTCCACCAGATAGAAAAAAATCGGGGAAAATGGGGTAAGCAGGAAGGAAAACTTACAATGTGTATGTACTTGAAATAGCTTTGTCCAGACATTTTAGCAAATTTTTCTGTTCAAAGTAGCCCCAAAGATTTTGTTTGCCCAACGAAAGAAGTTTATCGTATCACCAGCACTTCGCCAGTATATTACTAGTCTTTTGTGCTAGGAGTCTAAAACCAGCAGTGATTGGTATTGTTATCATATAAACTGTTCTTTGCAAATGATCTCAAAGGTGACTTTCAAGAAAGACACATCAAGTGGTGACGATTCTTTCACTTCTTCTCGCTTACCGTAGATTTCATCCATTTATTCATTCGGAAGCCTCCGATAGTGTATCAACGTGATCAGTTGTGTTGCAATAACACTGAGCAATGGTCGTTGGCTTGTTCGCTGAGCT
>NW_008754564.1:0-1496 GCF_000715545.1 Opisthorchis viverrini | reverse complement strand
TTCACAACGCTGCGACGGGAATCCGTCGGTAAATTGAAAGGGAATTGGCTTTTAGCCTCCATGTTTCAATATATCTGAAGGTGGTTTTTTTCGTTTTCACAGTCAACATGCAGATCGTTTTTCAGTATGGTAGTGTGTCCATTGTTTGGATATGTTATCTCCATAATGGGACCTGTGGTGTTTTGATTGGCTTGTGCCTAATCACTTATAAACTTGATTGAAAATCGATCTATGTTAGGAATGGGGGGATTTGTCGATCAAGAGCAGCTTGGAATACATATCGTCTGAGAGCGGACGCTGATTGGAACCAGGCTTTCCAGTATGCATACCCGTTATCATCTTACCCCATAGGGGGTGTAGGTGTGGAGTTTGTAAACCGAACTACTGTAGTCCTTCCCTTGCTCTTAGTTGCGTGTGTTTATCCGCCACTTAATTCAAGGAGTCGTTAATGTTTCACTGCCGACTTGATTGTATTTATTATTGTTGCATCTGTTCAAAAACAGCAAAATACAAACTGTTCATCGCGTTGCACCTGTCAGTTTATCATCTCTTTGACTGTAAAACTGTTTCCACAATGGAGTTATATGTTTCGTCTTACAATTATAGTATGAATTCGTGTTCCACTTGTTTTGTATGTTTCATCTCAACTACACGTGGCTTTGTATTTTATCCCGTTCACCTGAAGTCGGTGGAGTTATCTAAAATGGATCTAATGGGAAAAATGGGCCACTCTTTTATCGGTTATCAAAGTATGTTCAAAAAACTTCGGATGGCTTAAATGTGCTTAGTTATTCTGAAAATTGAGATTCGTAAGAGTAGTATTTGTACCCTACGTTCGGAAAACGCGAACGATCTAGGTACACAATCTGGCTCGTAGCTGTTTGATCCCATCGCATACGAGTATACTGCTGAACTGTACTGTTCACTTGTTCAGCCCAAGATTCAACCTCTAGCTACCTAAGAAGCCCATCAAATGGTTGCGCAACACAGCTGCTATAAGCTATTACCAGTTTCTCTGAGGTTACTATTTAAGGCGTGGCATCCACCGTCAACCCATTCGTAGGTTCCCTCCACGGTGACACGTTTTTAGGTTGATTTCCATGCTCCTGGGGAACCGGAAAATATTGTGCTTAGACTACCCGGGTGCTCCGCAATTATGGTCACAGGGATGCTAAATTTGTCAGTCGCATCATATTCCAAATGAACACTGTTCATCTGGATTGCGATACGTTCAGCTATGGTTCCTGCTTATGGGCCCCGAGCAACCGTAATCCGTTCCGCTCATGGCAGGAAACAGTCTCAATGGGAAGTAGATGCGATATTTGACTGTCGCTTTCCGTATGTACCATAAAACAATTTGCCTTTAAAAAAGGGTCAAACTGTTACTTTCGCTACTGGGGCACCGAGACTTTCCAGTTCACGAAGTAGTTCTTAATTATGTTCGTTTTTTTGTGATCGGCATGTATTTTTCAACTCCAAGTTTCCCCTTGGAAATT
>NW_008754563.1:0-1497 GCF_000715545.1 Opisthorchis viverrini | reverse complement strand
ATCACGAGGTTTGGAAATTTACTACCAACTTCTTTTCACTTTATCACAAGCAGCCAAGAAGTACAATGCTGTCATTTCGTACGTTCACAAAAACCCACGGAGAGTCAAACATTCAAAATGCCATAGTTGCGGCCATCTGGTAACAAATGAATTGTATGTGAAATGAAGCCGGTACGAAGGTTACGGAAACAAGGGACATGTGAATAGAGACACACCGTAAATCTGAAATGTCGAGGGTTGTTGTAGTAATCATCGCCATGATATTGTTTGCGCAGTCTTTCCGTGTCTCCGTACTAGTAAGATTGGAGCAAAATGACTTGGTCATGCTTGACAATCGATAGTTTCAATGCGCCGGGCTCTATATTGACCTTTATTTCCACTGATACGCAGTCGCGGTGTCGATCAATCCAGCAATCTTTTATTCAGAGTGAAACTACTGTATCTGAATTATCCATTCTGCCTGCGAGTATAGAAATCTTGGCATCTTCAACAGCGGAGATTAAAGCAGCTGAAACAAGTTTTGGGTTACATTTTTAAGTTTTGTGGTATCTGCATACTAATAATCTTCGCCGTTGTGACTCACTACATTAGCATGTTCATCTCTGTCTTGCCCAGGTCGTGAATACATGTCAAAAGGTCAGATATGAATCCTGGTGACTCTCGGTACCCAAAACTTTAGGGGTCACACGCATTCCTTATTGGAAAGCTTTGAAGCTGATTCTGAAAACTGATAATTACACTCCGTGTGTAATTCAACGTTGCATGGAATGGCCATTCAATCTAAAAAGATTCTAATATGTGCAAGACTGATGACAAAAATACAACCTATATGTGTTAACAAGAATACAAAGTTGAACAGACGCCTACACAGGGAAATAATTACAGACAATCTCCGGAATATCGCAAATTTATTTCGATATAAAAGACTCACTGTGCCGTTATAACCATTCGTTAAGCTGTGCCATTTTTACGGCATGTATCAACTGCCTTGTAGTGAGACGTAGAACGAGTAACAATTTGAGCAGATTAGCATACGTGGAACATGGTAGGCTAGTGTACTATTGTGTACAAATATCTCTCGGCTAATTCACGCAGGCACATGCCCCGTTGTTGCCCTAGAAAAACATAAATTAAAATTGCAACACTAGAAGACCCTCATATTTCTTACGAAGAGTTTGTAATGTACTTGTTGTAATGCTAATAAAAGTTGACGTTTGTTGTTTGCTAGTGAAACGTTTTGCCGTAGCATGATTTGATCGTTAACAACAATTTCAAGCAGAGTGGCCAATTTGCGCGATTATCAAGAATTCGGACACTGAGGATTCGACTTGTGTAATTAAGGTCCGTGAACCTGACTAATCTCACAAAGTTTGTCATCTTTCAGCTTAAATCGGCAGATTGCAGCTCAAAAATAAAATAATGCTCTTAGACGTCAAACAAAAATGGAAATCCGGTGTACTTTGCGGCAATGTCTGACGATGGAAGCCTTCTGAAACA
>NW_008754562.1:0-1497 GCF_000715545.1 Opisthorchis viverrini | reverse complement strand
CTGTAATAAATCAAACCCCTTTCAAACATGCACCACCTACTCCCACGTAGATATCTGTGACGTTCATTTTTGCTGAAACCCTCCTCCACTTACACCGTTGCTTTTCAGACGCAAATTTCAAAGTTGGCAAGATCACAAACTTCGACTTAGTAAGGAAGAAAAGAGCGCACTGAAGCATGCAAAACGTTCTGGGGATCTCCACGAATGCCTCCTTGACAGGTGAGGTAAAAGTGCTTTTTTGCTTTTGTAATTAGGCTACTTTCAACTTCATAAGTAGCGCGATTTACAAAAGCTGTATTGTCCATGCCCAATGTGTGTGAAGTTAGCTGTTCAAGGAAGCCATCGTTCTGGTTACAGTCACGGAATGCGCGCAAATAGGGTAGTTATCTGACTACTTATTTCCGTGTTTAAGCTCATTAGATTGTGTGTTTGAATGCTCGAGTACATGGTTTTCACAGCGGTCACTAAACTCGTATTGGTTTATGTTCGCCTTATTTTGCCTTTTTGCTTTTTTTGCAGACGGGAAAAGATGAAATCAGACCGGTATTGTAAATAGACGGATGACTTCCTTTTTGGACGCATTTTTTGAGTTGCACATTTTGTATTATATGCTTTCTGCTAACCGTTCTTGTTCTTTGATCCAGCGTCTGTGTCGCGGGCCACAGATCTTGGATATGGTGAGGGGCTGAGTGACATGTGTATCCTCGCATTTTGCCTGTAGTGTGTGCAGTTGTTACGAAATAAGCTGCTAGTGAATAAAACCGTGAACTCACCGGGATAAATTTGATCTTTGGGTGCCCCTTTGGCGACGGCTTATGTTAGGTCAAATATTTAATTTGATATAGCGAAAATAAAATAACGATTCGCTGGAAACCTTAAGCCTGATCCTACCTCATATCCGCAAAATTAGTCTTAGGTATAGTAACTACTCATTATTTTCAGTATTATGTTGCTATCAGATCAAAATTAGTCGTATTTGGATTTGTCTTCCTGCGATTCTCGGAAATACGGCTATGCTTCATGTGTCTTAGGTTGGACGAGTTCTAGGAGTGATGATAATAACTGCGCCGATATGTTTGCATGACGAGTAATCTGGAAGGTGTCCTATCGGTGACGCAAAACGGGCGGTGCTGGTACGTTCCAAAACATTTTTTGTTAATTTATGCTTCGGACATGCCTGTCTTCATCGCGTAGAGGGCTTCATCGCTAGGTGAGGCCCGCAGTTGTAGAATAGACTTCGGTTCGTTTAACAGAATGCTTGATTTAGCGAAGAGGCGCATGCGAAAAGTGTTTGCCCCTGACGTGTACACGTTAAAATTATTATTGAGACGAACAACTTTGGAGACGTTTTGCAGGTCATGTTATATCCCCCCCCGAACAGAAAGTTTTGACATGTTTCGAGGTAACTCTGTCAAGAATTCAAAAGGGATGAAAATGGAATTGTGGGCAGTCACTGTAGAAGTACGTGGTAGTCGAATATACAGCGTGTTGGTCGCT
>NW_008754561.1:0-1497 GCF_000715545.1 Opisthorchis viverrini | reverse complement strand
ATTAAAAAGGTTACTTGCATACCGAAAGATTTGGTTTCTCCTAGGGGAAACTTAGAGAATGGTGTTTCAAAAACGGCAAGACTTAGGAGACGGTGCACCTCACATGTGGTCTATACAGTACCTGAGACACAGGATCTACATGCTCCAGTTGTTTACGAGCAGTCATAGCCCATCCACCTGTTCAATCCAGTGTAGGCCAAGTGTCTGAGCCAGGACAGCCAACCGACAACAGAAAATCAATTGCTAACGCACAAGGTGTTTGTTTTGACCGTTGTGTTTGCTCGATTGTGTATGCTACTTCATTTTGGACAAGTAGTTAGAAAGCTGGAGAAAATTGTAGAGCAGCAAATTCCCGTACAATAATGAAATTTGTGGTGTCTTGGGAACTGACTATTTAGTGTTCGTGTGGTACACAGCCAATGACAAGAATGACGAGAGTATACGTGGTTGGTACCTACGATGTTGACACAAGGAATTTGCATTTTTGTTCTCATTTGGTCCGTGATGACCGTCGCTTCGTTGCCTTGAAGACTATTCAACGTTTTCCGGCCTCCGTTTATTTTGTTCTATAGCTCCGCGTGACAGTGATGCCCTTGTGACTATCGAACAATCAGCTGCTCCAGGTTCTGCGGTGATCATTTCGGCTTGTAGATTTTGCCTCAGAGATCCTGAAGGTGATGAAAAACTGGTACGCGGGACCTGCCTGGAATGCAGGACGTTGATACGTTCGTTTGTACAGCGGTCAACACGATTAGACGATTTAGCTTGCCTTCGGGACGCGTCATGTCATCTTGAACGCCCAGTATCCTGGGTTCCAACCAAAGATTTGTTGTCGAAGGTGCGCGCACGGCGTCTTCAACAGGAATATGGACCTCCTTCCGAAGATTGGTGTGATTCCTGCAAAGTTCACCATTGTCTCAAACTTGGAGCTAGACTGGCAGAGTGAGTTCCTGAAAGAATGTTTGTGACATATGCTCATAACAATACGCTTTAGGCAGTTATGGAAGTTTTCCTAACCTAGTCATTTTCAAGATGACACTGCTACCATATCCGAAGGTAAAACCAATGACGATTCGCAGTCAGACAGTTTACTGGCACACTGCCATATTTCGCTATTTGTGCCTCGGATAGCCCATACTGTTGTCATTTATGGCTTACCATCCATTTACGTGGCTCTGTGGTGCAGTTGCGTGCCTTCGGCTTCATGTGATCTCCAGCCACACTAGCACAGGTGACATAGCTATGTGTTCGTACGATAGCTTCGTTATTTGCCATTAAATTGGATAGGTCGTAGTGTTCGTCAAAATATTGACCCCGTATAGCTAGAGTACTGCGAGTTCTGATCAGTAGCTGAATGCACACCGGATTTCCTGTTTGCGGTAGTTTTTCTCTAGCACCATCGGTCCTCTGTTTCGTAATAGTAAATATTGCACTATACGAGGCAGCTATCCAGTCATTTGTTTTGACTGTGCCTAATCACTCACCATCATCATCATC
>NW_008754560.1:0-1498 GCF_000715545.1 Opisthorchis viverrini | reverse complement strand
ATCGATTCACTTAATCTGTTAATACTTTCAGCGATAGGCATGTAATTTTTCCCGCATTTCCTGACAGGATCCAGCTCAGTAAGGCTGGTTGACTTCGTGCAGCCAAGCCGCTTAGGTGTTAAGTGCTTACTTCGCATAGAATGACGGTAATTCATTCCACGGCAAACTGGACTGTGAACTATCGCCATGCCATGTGAATAGTGGCAACGTCGCGCAGAACCACAGGCTCTCAACGTTTAGGGCTAACCTGAAAATATTGGGAATTCGTGTGGTCTACGACATCAAGCAAGGGGACGGAAATCGGACAGCGTTGTTCTCCGTCATGGTTACTGATCGCGTTTAACGGGCAGCAGAGCTTCGGGGTATTCTTAGGACCGAGCCACTCATTTCCATGGGAGATTGTTCGAAAAGTAACTAAAGCACTCATCTAATTCTATCTCTGGTTTCACAGTCTAAGATACCAGAAGCTAAATTACCCGCTTTGGAGGAAAAGTGCTCTTCAGCATGGAATTTGTCAGTTACATATGACGTAAAACGCCATTTTTGGACTCAGCATAATGAACGACTATTTCTGAGAAACTAAAAACACTAGAGAACAGAAGGGATGCAGAAGTCTGATTATTTAAAACAGTTGGTTTCTATGGTCGGATTCTTGTCGGTGACCTTTTTGAGTGCATTTTCCAAAAATAAACTGTGTGTTACAAATGAAAAAAGACACAAAAGTCATCGTGTACAAAGACACGGAGGAAGCGAATTTCAGGAGGATTTGTTCTATGGACTGTGGTTTTGAACAGTTTCGATAACCTTTGTGTGCTTCCGGTTAATTCGTCATCCAGAGACTTTAGTCTACCGTTAATTTGTCTTTCGTTGACAATCCTCAATAGCTTTGGCTCTGGGCCAAATGACGATAAGCAAAGCATGAATCTCTGTTGGTTTTCCATTCAGATAATTTGTGTTTTTAGCGTACACACTACCCGTCTGCGTGATAGCACGTAGGCTAATCTATCAACTAAATTGCTTCAGCTTCCCCTTTAGACATTCAGAAGTGACATCTCACGTTGGCTGTGTTTGACACGGAAATCTGATGGAATATTTTCACCTGGGAATGTAGTTCATCGGTGTTTCTGTTGAGTACGGCTGCGTCCAACCGGACCCTTATATCGCGCATACTGAATATAATAAACGACATTATCTATGATATCCGTCAAACTTAACTAAGTCCGAAAGCATAGGGAATGTGCACTGTAGTTGTTAGTCACTACTCGTCTACTGCCAAAGTCTAGTTGATCCCTTCACATACATGTTTGTATAACAGTTAAGCTGAAAATCCCATTCAGCTAAAAATGCTGGAGTTGGAGTGCGAAGGCACTCCGCACGGAAGTATACTACTAAATGAGAAAACCAAGGGTGGTTTTGTGCTTCAGAATTCGCAGTTTGTACACCAGAAGCAGATTGGATGCGCAGTGTGCTTTCACACAACTAAATCACTATCTTTTTT
>NW_008754559.1:0-1498 GCF_000715545.1 Opisthorchis viverrini | reverse complement strand
ACTTTAACTTTGTACTTTAAGATATCTCAGTTTAAACATTGAGTTGCGGTCCAGCATTGGATTGGATTTCTCGTCAAACCTTTACGAGCATTTTCCCATTTTCCTTGGTTGACATTTGTCACTACTATGTGGCCATAAAATACACATCCCCGCCTCCGTAGGTACGCTTCCAACGCGATGTTTTGGTCGGAAATATGTCATTTAGCCCTCCAAACCCTATTCCAGAATAGTTTTAGAAAGTGAACGATCGTTTTGTGAAACACCCAGAACTTATTCATAAGTGCAACAAAAATCGTTGTGTTGGTTCTGAACCAGGGCAGCGCAAATACGGGGGGTTGATCCGTACAACATCTGAGTGGGTTCCGCATTGAACAGATACAAGCCAAGCCGTGACTAATAATAATCACTCAGTCCTTATGCGTCTTTGAGAAATCCCACTGAAATTATTACCATTTCCACTGTCTCAGCGAACCCATGAACGTGGATTTGTCACAGGTTGCGTTATTTTTATGGCGGATAGTCACTGGTATTTTCCCCTCTGCAACATCTATTATTCTTCTATGCATTAAAGTCAACTGACGTTTGCGCTATTCGTCAGTCAGCTCAACTGGAAATATCAGTCTTTCTAGAGAACATATTCAATAGTTATTCGATGGCCACTATCCTAGTCGGTCATCATCCGAACCAACTCTGTGAATGGTGCGTAAAAGTAGTGAGGGTCGGCTCTTAGACATACCAGACAACAAACCTACCGTTACATGAAACTAGTGTCCTGTAAATTCACCCTTTCCGTATCATGTATTACAGCCAGCTGAATCCATTTCAGACAAATGTATCCAATTGTGAGATACAAGTGTCCACCTTCGGTTTACGAAGATTCGATTCAGCGACGTGCATATTTTGGATCGGATATTAATACAGTCCCCATCAGTTTGTCTGTAAAAACCCTTCGGAGAGCACAGGAGCTCTTGCTGCATAGCCTCCGACTGTCTCATTCTCGTGGGTCAGCACGCAGAGTTGTTGAAATCCCACATTTAATGTTTAGAATTGGCGCCTGAATCGTCATGTTGGATTAAAAGCAGATCATGAAAAAATCCGGTAACTTATAGGATCAACCCCAAAGTACACAGGTCATTGCGCTCTTCACCCTGATTATGACTTGCCAGATGGTTGATCCTTTGAAAATGTATCCCCTTAAAATTGATGTCAAGTGGAGACTCAACAGCATATCGGCTGAACCGATCGTTCATTATAATCTCCAGCTGGACGAGAGGTTGATCTGAATCTCCTGTTAACACTAAATTAATTTAAAAATGAGCGTTTATCGCAAAATACCTGTTCAACTGGGAAATCTGGTTGATAAAGACTCGCGAACTGGGCCTATCTGAGGACGTCCAGGGAGATTTAAACCGGTAGTGAGGTTTCGAAGATTTTTCCAGCATATGGGTAGCGGTGGTTCAATAAAGAATACTTCGTTTCAGAGGGGTTTGGTAAACAA
>NW_008754558.1:563-1500 GCF_000715545.1 Opisthorchis viverrini | reverse complement strand
GTTGGTACGATATTCGAGATGTCGCGATAGATGTATAGACGTATTACGCTACTCACAAACAAAAAATTCAGTTGGGTTCCAGTTGACTCTCTCACAAAACCAAATTAAATTGCAAATGAGTGGATTTCGCAAAATTAGTGCGATTTCGTGTTCAAGTAGGACGTAAGGTTGATGGAACCTTGGAGATTGCGTCTAAGCCCCAAGAAGGGCGAAATCAGTCTTGGGCAGCCAGCAACCTTATGAGTAGTATATTTGGTCCCCCCGATTATCATGCCCTGTGTCGCCTAGGTCACACGTTCCACAGGACGCATTGGAAATATGACGAGTTGGTCCAAACTCAAACAGGAGCTGTCCACATGTCGCTTTGTCGAAAGTGGGTTCGAACCAAGAATCTTCCCGTCAGAATCCTGTTCACGGCTGCCATGATTTCAAAATTATCGATTAAATTTAAAGCCAAGCCATTAGTAAAGCGAATTCATCTGCAGGTTGCACCGATGTTAACGACAGCTTCAGCTGAAGTTATTGGTTTTGATATCCTTCCGTTGGCGTCGTCTCACACGGTGACAAAAGGTGTACAGACTCATTGCCAAAATTAGCGAGCAGACCAAACTGCCATCTGACGAACAGTCACAACCGACAGGTCATGTCTAAGCAAGAAGCAGTCTCCATACACTGGGCATCCTAATGGACAATGGCTAGGCGTGATTTGGTTGACGCTAAAGTTCTTTAGTGCATGGTATGTGAAACAGCAATTTCTAACCACCTGAGTAGGCTGAAGGCCAGTATCTTCCTAGCCTAGTTTTATGTAAAAGGGGAATAAGAAAAGAGTCCTTGTAAATGAAATAGAGTTTTTTTCCAAACAGTGGGCTAATGTTGCCGGATGAGTCTCTCTTTCTCATCAGCTCAGGCACCATGTACATGTCGAACTCCCTGGTTA
>NW_008754558.1:0-458 GCF_000715545.1 Opisthorchis viverrini | reverse complement strand
CCTTAGCCTCACTTACGTGCTAACGTCTACCAGTTAACTCGCCTACCCGTAGCTCGGGCGGTCACATAACTGTTTTGCCCACATGATCTTTTCTACCGTAAACCCCCTAATTACATGGGTTCGGTAATACTAGAACATCAGAGTCATTTTTTCCACAAACTTTGGAAATAAGATGCTTTACGTTTTCGAATTCGTGTTTATTTGCGTGGTACTGGATTAGCTGATCTCCGGTCTTTGTTGGGGAGAGACCATCGGTTTATCAACCGTAATTCTGTTTTGCTGTTGTCGCTTATCGAAACGCTGGTCACTCAAGCCGTATCCACAGTACCATTTGTTCCAAGTTCCTAGGATCATCAGGCTACGGGCTTGTCCGTAAAAACTCGGGTGATTTCACCGTCGTGGGCTGAACTGGACGACGCTTACCAGTGAAGTGGAGATGTTTGTTGACTGTACACGTG
>NW_008754557.1:0-1500 GCF_000715545.1 Opisthorchis viverrini | reverse complement strand
AATAGCTGAGATCCGTTAGTCCTGGAAAAGCTTTGCATAGCAAAAATATTACAACTGTACTTTTTAAAAGATAGCTACCATAAGGAAGATTACAAATAGTCTTTATCCAGAGACCATCCGACATCTAATTCTGTCCGGTTAGAAGGAAACTTATCATGATATAATCTGCTCTAGGCCGGGCAAACTACATCTATAAATACCGCTTTGTATTGGTAAGTACCTATTTTTCAAATTTTCAAAAGCTCGATAAATTAAAGTCATACAAACGTGAATAACACCAACGTCTAACAATCGTGCTTCTCTGCCGTAAACTTCAAATCGGTACAGTGTGAAAGCAGGCTAATCATTGAGCCTGCTTACATCGGAGCGCCAACATTAAAAGCAGCCGGGCAGGTCGGGTGTCAAGGCCTAAGAATTGACTTTTGGGCACCTTAGGCTGCCGACGCTGGTTAGTGCGCAAACTGTGCGGCTAAGGCTGAAACAAGAAAAAGTGGGTCGTCATCTATAACGGAAAATACGTGAATGCGAAAAAAGAGTGATGTCACGGGTAGTCTGTTTTTTGCCCGCGTTGTATCAAGTAATGCAACACATACGATAGCCGATATGGCAAAAAGGTCACCTGTAACTGCAATTTATGGCGGTGCGTGGGCCTCAATACTGCCATGACATTTACACCTAGACGAAGGGATGATTAGAGTATTCGTGCAAAACCTATGGCTCAAAATCCTGAACGCCAGCTATCGGCCATCTTCAAGAAACACCAGTGTAATCGCTTTCTTAAGGTACAAGTCGCAATCTTTGTTACAAACCCCAACGTGCTAAGCCAGGAGACTGTGTTGGTATACCCTAAATACATTCGTCAAAATGATATAAAGGGTTGGAAGCGTCATGCAGATCCCCAACAGTGTAGTCCGCTGGGTTACTGAGGCACATAAACCAACAAGAAACGGTAAGGTGCTGTCTATTACTGATAGGCAAGCCAACGTTTACAGCAGCAACCAAATATACACAACAGAATCGTGTCTATAAAATTTATGATCTGTGAGGTAATGAAGAGTGTGACGAAACAGTCCGTTTCCTGAAACCAATAACATAATAATTTCGGCGGATTGACAAATTGGGTTTCTTTGGGGTAAATTAGGCTCAACCAATGTGTTAACTGCCAAAGTGTTTTAAGTGTATCGCACATATGTGTAATTTGCCATTTATGTTGTGAACTTGGACTTCAGAAATTTTACTTATAAACTCAGTCATCCGAATCTGTCGATGAGTCTGTTTTTTTTCAGAACCTATGGCAAAGGTAGAAACCCGCTGAGGGCTCTTCTAGATGGCGTTGTGTGCAAGTGAAGGTCAGTTAAAGTGCATCCGAAAGTTCACACAATAACAATGTGACCCCTTAAGGAGCTGTTCTTTAACCAGATCGTTTCTTTCTTCTAGCCACCATAACACATCGTCCTCATTTGCTTTTCGTATGCAGATTACTTGGAGCTTTAGAAGCTA
>NW_008754556.1:0-1501 GCF_000715545.1 Opisthorchis viverrini | reverse complement strand
AGGGATAGCATAGTGTCGGTAGATAGCCACAAGAAATTAAGACACTGAAGAATTAAGTCCTAATTAACTGTTTTCGGCACACTAGGGGCGTATATATGGCTTTGACTTGGTTGGGCGGTGGTACAAATGGCTCAAGCCAAAACAATGCTTCACTGGGGTACGCAATTTTTTACTCTTAAGGGTTGCATATGAGTTTTTTCGTATCCGCGTACACTGCATATATTTTCAGTTATAGTCACACAGGTGGCAAAAATAAGCCTGGTGTTTGAACAAGGTTTCCGTTAATCCATTTCATCAGTACAGTAAGAAAACATTAGTTGCAGAATATTATCACTCATTTTATTTTTATCAGTGATGGACGCTAAACGTACAAGAATTTTATGGCATGAATGAATGAAATAAGGTAGAGAAGCGTGGGACGATGTTACATAAATCGTCGAGGATGTTGGTTCCAGGCGTTTTGTGTTATTACCGATGGTCTTGTTTTTCTGATTGCAAAAATGTCGGTAAACTCGTAAAATGTGGGTTCGGATAACGTGTCGCTTTTTCGGACGACCAGAGTCACAGGAATCACCATGATATGACCTGTAACGAATGAGGCTGGTGCACATACATCCTGCTCGATCACTCTAAGTAGTCTTTTGCGGGACGTCGTCCAATTCTGACAACGTAAGTTTCACCACATCTACAGGAAAACCAGAAAGCAACGTGGGGAAAGGTTTGACGAAATAAGTTCTGGCAACCAGGTTGGAATGTAGTGTTTTGAACGGTAATGATGAAGCGAAATTCTGCAGGTGGATATGTCTGGTTTAAAGCTGGTCCAATTTTTTAATAGACATTGCAAACTGTGTAATTAACCGTCAAAGAGAAACACAACACTGCCTCCTTGCCTCCCATACTGTTGATCAGAATACTTGTTTGTATGGTGTTTAACACAAAAAATTCTCCAGATTTATGTTTTATGTCAAGGTTATGTCATATACGGTCTAGATAATCTCCACGTTGTGCAATGCATTTTGTGCGAGACTTTATTTACAAGTCGTGGGCGGTGTAATAAGCCTAAATGCCTCACGTTTTTTATTGATGAGACGACATTTCAAGATAGCCACATGAAGGACTTTCATGGGGAGATTTAAGCCCGGTCGTCAAAAAACAAGTACCCTGACCTATTTGAAGTCATCTGATTGAGCTATTAATTGTAGCATATTGCCTTGCAATGACCTACGCAGTCAACAGTTCATTCGGAGCGTCAATCAATCAGTGCATCCCTGAACGCCAGTCTGTTATTAGATTCGGGCGCGTGATACTATTGAAACGGAAAAGGAACACTTAAATCATTGTCCAGAGAGAAGTGACAAAATAATATTCACATGAAACACAAAGTAGTGTGACAAGGTCGTCTTTTTATTTTGGCCAGGAAAAGGTCAGCCAAAGTAGACGGCAACTAATTGCGAGTTGCAACAACGTCTAACTGATCCACTTGAACCCAAATTGCACTGTT
>NW_008754555.1:0-1501 GCF_000715545.1 Opisthorchis viverrini | reverse complement strand
CGCAGCACGTGGCCAAGCCAGCGCATCCTCTGCAGTGTGAACAGTTCATCCATTGAGGGTGAGTTATCTCTACAGAATTGCTGATCCGGTGTTCCCACCAGACCCTTGGAATCCTCCAAGACATCGAATGGTCGAACACTGAAAGTCTTTTGACGTCCTCAGCCCGCAGCGGCCAGGTTTCTGATCCGTATAGTAATATGGAGCGCACCGCAGCATTGTAAACTCGACCATTGACGGAGAAGCTGATGTCACGCCTACACCACAGGTGACGTAGTATCACAAAAGGTGCTCTGGCTTTCCCAATTTGGATGGAAATTTCATCTTTCGCCAGATCACCGGAACTGATACAGCTGCCTAGGTAAACAACCTCAATCGGTTCATCCGCAAGCACGGGGCTAGGATTCGAGCCCACCCAGTCTTGCAGTAGCACTTTACAATTTGCAGGTGTGAAGCGCATGCCAAACCACGGGGCAGAATGCTTTAGATTATCTAATATTGTTTGCATTACGACAAGGTCAGAACCAAGAAGAGCTATGTCGTCTGCGTACTCGATGTATGTGAGCGGAGGCCCAGGGAGCACTTCGACCGCACAGGCCTTAGAGCCGGTAGTGAGGCTTCCATGATCGTATCAGCGACGACCGTGAATAGGAAAGGTGAAAGAAAACAGCCATGTCGGACGACACTTGATGTGGTGAACTGAAGAGAGAGCTTCCCGCAGACCTTTGCACGGCAACGGGAGTTGGAGTACACTGCCTTAATAAGGGTCAAAAGAAATCCAATGTTCCAACACGCCGGGGATTCAAGAGACAAAATACACTAGGTCTATACCAACCAGCAAACATTTCTGCAGTGTCCTCTAAGGCAGGTTGTTTTCAAAACTAGTTATGTTTAAAGCTGGTGGTGAACACATGTCCTATATTGCAAACTTTGTTTTCGGCTAGGTCTTCCGATCTGAGTAGTAACTTGCACAAAGAGCAATCACCTGCCGTAACTTACAAGATATAATCGGCCAGAAGCTTCTCTTAAGAACTTCAAACCACCCGTTGACGTAGTGCTCATTTGTCCTAGCTAGCGTCAGTGGTTGGCTGGCAAACGAATTTGAAATCAGCTGAACTCCGATGTCTACCAGCCCTGAGAGCAAACAATCTGTGGCCATCGATGGAAAATTCGTTGAGTGCCTTTGGCAGTTTGGAGTGATCTCATTGTTATAGATTCCACGTAAAGTCTGCTTTTAGATATTTTCTTGCTTCCCAAAAGCTCCACAGTTGTTTGGCTACTACATAGTCTCTTCATTTTTATCAAAAAAGTGAGCCTGTATAGCTAGTTTCCTCCGAACTCCTGCTGGGAGTAACACGAATATCTGGCTACTCCAGAACAGCCTAACTTTCCACAATGTTTGTAGAAACCCCATTGCAAAACATCACACGGGTTCAACCCTAAGCACAGTGTTCTCCGTGAGCCTCAGATACCACTCTTGGGAGAAACGACAAATGGCCCAACA
>NW_008754554.1:0-1503 GCF_000715545.1 Opisthorchis viverrini | reverse complement strand
TTTGGGTCAGGAGACAAGAACAGATTCCATCACCGCTGAGTGCATCCTTACGCTTGAACTGGAAGAATGTGACAGCTGCCGCATTGGGCGCGGATTTTTCTTGTACTCTATGAACAGCATCTTCAGGGGTGGCGAATGTAGGCGACCGGAGAAAAATTCAGCTCATGAGGAGGGATGGCGTGATTGAAAACAGGCCCATAGGTCGAGGTGGCGCTATGCATAAATCTACAGCAGATTATTTAGCAGGGACTGTTGGGAAATGGTAGGATGCCTTACCAAAGTATGAAGTGATTAGAGCAGCTGGATACCCAAGGGGGTTGAGATTGAAACTACGCGTGAGTCGCCCCCCCCCTAAACACTCCATGAGTGATAAGTTGAAACGGGGATCTTCGAAATTCTACTCCCGGGTGCCTTCTTGTTCTTCAAGCACGTGAAGTCGGACGGAGGGATAGTCACAGAGGGTGGCGGATGGCGTAACATGTCAAAACAGTTCTACTGGCTAGACTGCAGATGATAAAGTGGTCTGGTAGTGCGACGATTAACCATCTGGAATTGGAGGAATACTTTATTGGTTTTTCGCCTTTGCGGACTGCCTCACGTTTAACTGGGTGAAGTTTGTGTGTACAAGTAAGAACCCCAAGAGGCTTTCACACCTTTGACATCAACCTCGCCAATTACCATCTGTGTCGCATATTCCGCGGTCTGTCCCACGTTCCCACGAAATCAACCATCAACTCGTCATTTGTATCCAAATATGCACAGGTTCTTCTATAGTTCATCCTTTCCAAACTCTTTCGTGCTCTTCCTTGACGTTTCCATTGGATCCGTGATGACGTCGTTTCACAAAACCTGGAGCATTCAAGATGTGACCAATATCTTTTTCGGCTGTGCCAATGTAAAAATTATACTTTTAGTTTTCCTCATCGGCCTGTTGCTCCTTCTCACACTAACAGCTCAACCGCACAACACAGCTCTACACGACAAAAACCTGTACCAGGGCCTGAAAGTGTTGGAGCTATTTGATCGGCCTAACCCCATTGTTATGTTTATCAAGCAGTCCTACGCATAGGCTTGTCAGCCCGGCATTACGCTGACTAACATTTTCCCGCCTAGTCTACATCATACATTTGTCTACTCGCTTTGAATTCGCACTTGTCGTAAGCTGGCGGTCGGTGACCCTGCTAGCCTTTACTTACCATACCTGTCCATCAGACTCCCACCCATATTGTTGTGGTAAATGTCTGACCGCGCCATTTTGGTAACCTAAGCAAGTCAAAGATTCACAAGTCACTCAGCACATATTTAGCCTTATCTAGTTTCATTTAAAGGCCCATAACCGTATTCTTTGTCCCAGTAAAAGTGAGCCTTCTTTTTTGAACACATCATTGAATACCAAAGCACCTCACGGGCACAACTAGTCCCGTCAGATTTTTTCTGCTCTCATATCCGACCTTCTACGGCAGCTGGGTCGACCGCCACTGATGGTCGCAATAAGCTTTGCTT
>NW_008754553.1:0-1504 GCF_000715545.1 Opisthorchis viverrini | reverse complement strand
GCCCCCGAACAGTTCCCACATGTCGCTGAGTGATCACTATCGTATGCTCACGTTATATCACTAGTCGTTTCAACAATATTGTCGGTTTTTGTCACTCATGAGCATTCTCCGAATAGTGTGTAATATCAGAATTTCAGAACTTTTGTGATAAAATGAAAATTTTTCAGAAGCCACTGATGTGCGATGGATTCTTCGTCAGCTCGGGTTTCCGACTTCTACCAATGAAGACACCCGTGAGATTCAAATGGTGATATTTATACTTCCATCAGCTGGCCTCAATTGTCCAGACTGTATGACTTCAGCGCTTCTGATGCTGACAGGACACCATCTGATAAAATCGAATAAGCCCGGTCTTCTATGTGGTGACAGCCCGTGTTCAGCCTCTCAGATGAGGAACAGCAGAGATCTTTTGTAATTGCATTTCAACGGCTGTACAGTTGAGTTCCAGGTAGTCCGAACGAATATTGGAAAGTGTCTTTGATGCTTTCTGTGCTCCCGTACTATCCAGAGGGATGGTAAACTCTCTCACCGCTAGATCGTGCTCTCAGTAAGAGTGGATGAACCATCCAGAGACAAGGCGATATTCATCCATGCATTTTCAGAGTGCTAATCCTCCACTGACACTGCGTGGGTCCCAATAAAGCGCTAGTTGATAATTTTGAACCTCCCTGGTGAGAATTTCCACCAAATATGTTGGCACAAAAAGACAGTGTAATACACTCTTTACAGATCTTGTACATATTGCCTACGGTTTGCTGATATCAGAATTTCACGATGGGAGGGCACGTTAGTGCACATTGCCTCCGTCGGCATTGAATTCAACCGTTACATCGAAGTAGTGTAATATGACGGGCAGGTCTTTTCGATATGCCAATGCATCCTTCTCACCTTCCACAAACCTGTCATTTTGAGAAAGGATAATTTATTACTTACCTTGAACGACCAAGGACCGGGCCTTTTCCAACAACTGACCTATCTTCTGAAGTCTTTGGAGTTGCTTGCTGCTAAAGCATCAGCCAGGTGAACCACTTTGGTGCACAAGAGATTTCTGTTCATAGGAAGTCCACCGTGCTGACGCCTGAATCGTTTATTTCCATACATCGTTCGGTTCAAAATCTTGCAGCAGGACAGTGTTTAATGGGAACTGGAGATCTTAATCAACAACTTTTGTTTCTGACAGACTTTTGGATTACCCTTCAAGATATGGTGATACGCTTAACTGCGGAACACTGTGACCTTTTCTTAAATGTTCAGCTGCGCGATTTGCTGACTGGTGATTCTACGGCCCGTCAGATGGTGTTTGTGCACAACTACAGAGTTATGTGAACCGACATGACGGAGGAAGTTGTGACGATGGTGGTGGTGGAACCTCCGGAATGTCAAATTTCGCTCCGAAACTAGATCGAAAATACCTGACACTCTACACAGTAGGGTATCCACTCGCAGCTGATGAAAAGCCTACCCGCTTTAGAAGCACCCACATTTACCAACTTAGATCACTTAA
>NW_008754552.1:0-1505 GCF_000715545.1 Opisthorchis viverrini | reverse complement strand
GGGGGCGAACGTTCCAATCACTAACCCAGCTGACTGGACTTCAACATCAAACCCAGCACTTAAAGAAACAAACTGAGAGAAAAACGAGAAATGCCGGAGCAACGGGAGACTGCTGAATAGCTGAATGAGCGCGAGGAACTCTCTCAGCACAAGCGAAGTAGACAAACAATGGAAGTAAATCGAAAAAATTCTGCCGATATAGAAGCACCCAAATCAAAGCTAGATGTTTGAAAGTAAGGACCCTTGAAATAACACACCAGCTGGTGAGAAGGCGTCACGACTAGAAACGATAAATGTGGTTTCTAATTAAGCAGTTGCATCAAAAGCATATTTTCTCAAACGAGTATGAGAGAATTACCCATTCTGGCCGGGTTGGTGAGGAAAGGTTGGCTTGCTAACTGTCAAGTTCAACACGAGACCTCCGATCAGCTGACCTCTGATCGAGAAACCTCCGATCACGCTAACACTATTGCGGTACACCTTCGATTCAAGCAAATTCCGGCTTCCGGAAGGGTCCTTCAATTTCGCTGAAGATTTCGTCTCGCAAGTTAAGCCAGTCTATGCCGATAAGCCGCGAAGCTATTTGTAGCTGTTCCATACCTATTGAGAATCACAAGCAATTCAAGGCAACATTGGTGAGTCTCGAATCCACGACTTCGCGGCTCGTCGACTGCACACTTTACTCTGGCGTTTTATGAGTGGGGCACCCCTGATGATTCCGAATAAGAATGAAACAGCTGCATACTGTATCAGCAAAGATTGGTCTCAATTCCAAGATCAAATCTCCAGCAAAACCCCCAACTCTCCTCACACTACTAACAGATCTGTCAACCGTATATTCCACCCTGTTGTATCTTGTGGTTCTACGCATGAACAGCAATGCCAGTGAATAAACCAGACGGTTCAGAGCGACAAGCACTGTGGGACCAATTTTGCCTCATTACGGCACTCGGTTGGATATTCAAGCAGCCAGTTCAGATTATATGATTTACGGAAGTCGCTGCTGAATACTGGTGACGATTTTTCGTAAAAATTATATGAATGTTCATTGGTCTTTGATGTCGTTCTGGCTAACTTTAAACGCCATTGATTTACCCGCGCAGATATGTTGTGGGCCTCAGCGTACACGAATAAATGTGCGAGATTCACAGAACTTTGATGAGGATTTCCACGAATTCTGCAGGTGAAGAATAGTATGAATTAACTGACAATTTTGACCTTGACAAAATTAAAACGCGTTTGTGTCCAAAGTGGAGTCACACTTTAAATAAGCTGAGCAGGTTTCCACCTTCAAATCCGTGGTCATTGGCTAATTCAGACCACGAAAATCGTGAGACGTTCCACCTTCTAATTCTAAAGAGTAATTACACGATATAACAAGCGCGGATGAATAAACCCCCCACGTCATTTTGACAGTCGATCACATTTTGGGATACGATTTATTCTTCGACTTGGATGAAGGATAAAGGCATGAGCCAGTGTTCAGCTGTAACAGGCTTTCAAAA
>NW_008754551.1:0-1505 GCF_000715545.1 Opisthorchis viverrini | reverse complement strand
CTGAGTTGTGTCGAATGCCCGCACCAGTGTAAAATGTCTCACAGATTTATCAGCCGTGGTTGTGTCTGATCAGGGACTTGGGACTGGTGGTTACTGGATCAAGGATAGCAACCGCGTCGTCGTCATCGTCCGATGAATCGAGAACCACACACATCGCAATTACGATCGCCTGTTCAAACCTTCCAATTCAAGTACAACCAGTGTTGGTCGGTGGAACAGGGAGAGGCTATAAACTCTCCACACACATCAAACGACCATAGTTCGGGGCCAAGTAGCTTCTGCACTACCGATGAAACCCAAACAGAGCGAAACATGCATGCGCTGCTTCTATGGTGCGGATATGATGGAGGTTGCTCGAACGAAAGTAATGTGAATACAAATCCAACAAATTCCGCAACTGCTCATTGAGTATAGGGTGTGTTGAATATGTTTACTTACATTGGTCTTTAGAAAAAGAATGCTGCGCTCTGAATTGCTCCATCTCAAACTATCAAGCCAACGTCCGCATAGAGATCACAAGTTTAAGATTTCTCCGAGATTTCAGTTTCTACTCTGATTACCGTCCGTTTAAGGACAGGTGAGATACGTGTCACAGCAAAGTTACTTTTCTGGCTTATAGTAAAAACCAAAAATAATACGAAGAAATAAGACATTGGGATACCTACGCTGACAACGATGTCATCAAAGTTATAGAGGGAACCGCAACAATAATAAGGCTTCGTTCCGATGGCGTTGTCTTTTTCTGCATACCACTATGGAGTCTTAAGTACGCTCTGCGAATCTATCCCAAAAGCAGCCTAGCAGATGCCACTTAAGTGGTTGCTCCGGTCTCATACGCATAGCCTGAAATGATTGGTCAACGAGACTGCGTCTCTATATGCAGCAAAACTATCGTCACATGGTTTACGCTGTAGGCTCACGTGACCTAAGGAACCCCAAGTAATGAAAGTCACACATAACAACCAAATACGGCAAGGATGAGAAGACACATTAAGATGAGAAGTGGGGGAAAAACAACTCGATAACAGTATAGTCTGAATTGCCTTGGACACTACATAGTCGAGTGCAACTCAGTCATGTGCACAGTAAAGCACACAAACAACCGAATCGGATAAGTTGTGGTCGGCATAACCTATAAAGTAGTGTGGGTCGTATTACCTTGGTGTAAACGTTACCCCTCACAGACAGACTGACATCGCGTCAGCTCTACAGGTTTCGGTGGTTGGTAAAGGCTGTCATCACCTTCCCTATTCGAGAAGTAATTTAATCTCCAGCCAGTCAACCGGAACGTACACAACTGTCCAGATAAACAAATCTGTCCACCAGGTCGATTGGCTCGTCTGAAAGCATGAGGTTTGGGGTTGATTCCATCCAATCCTGAGGCGGCACCGCCCTTCGCAGGTGTGAAGCGAACGCCAACCGTGCGGTAGATTTACGTAGGTTGTTTAAAATGGTTTTCGCTTCTGAAGGATCTGACCTGGGCGAGATGGCCCAAGTGGTTAGAG
>NW_008754550.1:0-1506 GCF_000715545.1 Opisthorchis viverrini | reverse complement strand
GAAAAAATCTTCCTCAGCTTCCGGGGATTTAAGACTTATAAACAAACAACAGCGCTATAAGTGACCTTTCGCGCTCATCTCAGTATGGGCGAAAACTAAGTGAAATTCCTTAGCACACTGAGCACTAAGCCAGATATGGTGCTAGAAATGACTTACAGTAATCACCTCGAGGACGCAATCCGTTCAAATGATAGCCAACTACGGAACGACATTTGGATACATTCTGAGCTTTGATCATCGGTAATGCAGCTGCTAGTCTATCCGAAGTAGGCGACGTTGAGTTTAAATGATTCCACCTGTATCACCAGTTACTCGCCTTAATTCTATGGTTATTCGGGAGCGTGATGCGGGCGACGGTGATGGAAGTGAAATCTTGTGACCAAAGTAGTTGAACGAGCTGTATAACCATAGTTAGTAACCATGTGTAACTCCCGAGCTGTGACGGCCACCATGTGACTATTTCTGAACACTGTAGAACTCATCGTGTTGGGTACATCCACGTGGATTATCACCCCCCCCTAGCTAGCTGATGGATTTAGATGTACCTGCTTTCCTTCACCATGCGGTCGAATTCTTCCGGGTTTAGATTTAATAAATGAAATACTGATACATGTACACACTTATGGACAAATTATATACGGCACAAACTATTATGCTTGGATTTCCAATCGATGTGACGGGACAAGAATAAAAACGTTGCTAGCCCAATTTATGTATGTAAATATGCAGTCTGCATTTCTGTCGTATACTTGTACTAATTACCGACCTCAAAGTAGACGCCACCATCAGAAAACGGTCGCACTGTATCGGGAATAAAACGTACGTGCAGAGTAATGTAGAAAATAAATCTTAAATCATCCTATTTTTTCCTGGTGAAAGTAATCTTCGGTGTTCTTATTATGGTTTAACGAACTTTCAACCGGCAGTGTTTACTTGACGATTATTCTTCCACGGAAAAATTACGGTTATCGTGCGTATTTACAGAACGTTAAATTGCAGTACTTCGACTGCCGAGACACCTCACAATCGGCCATAGTCTTAATGTTTACTTAGGTGTTTCCCAGCCCCCAAAGTGTCTCCAGCCTTTTTTCTGCAGCCATATGATTAGCACCCTTTTGGTTATTTTTCTCAAATTGTTGACACAGCTTGCTGGTTGTGGGTGTTTTAATGCCAGAGAGAAGCAACCAGTTTGTTGTAAGGGAAGAGTAATGTCACTATGTGAAATTCACTGAAACATTGGGTCATTCAAGACATTTACGCTTCAAAGCATCAAATGCAAGTGCAATTTTATACGAAACTTGCCTCTTTCGGTATGTAATAGCCAGACGCACTGCTCTACGATAGAAAAATACCTCATCAAAGTAAAGTTCCCCTGCCTGAGCAAATCAAGCATCCGGATCTTGTGCAGTGGTATCTATTCGAGCGATTATTGAAATCCATTCACCCAAACATTATCAGACAAATGAAGTGAACTTGCCGGCTAAAATAAGTTGTGGACACAATCCA
>NW_008754549.1:0-1506 GCF_000715545.1 Opisthorchis viverrini | reverse complement strand
GCGAAGTTCTCAAAATCTGTCCAAGTTTGATTCAAATGGAATATGGGTTAGATGGAAACTCGGGGACGAAAAACGAAGAATTGCGGAACGGAAGGTGAGCTCTTGAAGAGTTTCCAGCAATTTTTTGTGTAGCATGGATTTCAGAATGAACATAACACGCAATCCAACAGCGCCTACCTATTTGCCGCCGATGTATTGGACGTAATTCATTTAGCTGAAAGGTCGAGATGTACCTGACCGAACGGATGAACTTCCGGCTCATTTATTCCGGAGGGACGCAACCATCTACTGGTTATGTACAGAGAACATCTGCAAAAGCGATTTTGTAATTCTTCGCCTCGTGTAACACCCAACATCAACCGATCGAATGTTCCTGGTGGTTGTGTAATGCTGGTAATTAGATAGTTCTCAATGGGTCCAAACTGACCAAAACTGAACTAAACTAAACTGAGCTTAACTAAACCAAATTAAACTAAACTATACTAAACTAAACTAAACTACAATAAACTTAAATAATCTAAACTATACTAAAATAAATTAAACGAAACCAAATTAAATTAAACTAGGCTAAACTAATCAAAACTAAAACAATCCAAAATGAAATTAATCATAAGCTAAGCTAAACTAAACTAAATTAAACTAGTCTATACTAAACTAAATTAAACTAATCTTTACTAAACTAAATTAAACTGAACAATACCAAACTCAACTAAACTGTACAAAGCTATACTAAAATAAACTAAACTAATCTTAACTTATTAATCTACGGCCCGTGTATAATGTCTCATCCAATGTTGATTCGACGACCAAATGTTTCGACAAACATCCGGTATTCCGAAAATTTGCATTACTTGTGGGATACTAGTAGGTAAACCTTGGAGTAGACTGTATAAATCGAGCAATAATATTTCCACATGAAACTGAACTAAACTAAAACAAACTAAACTAAACTTAAATAAAATAAAAAATCTAAACTAAACTAAACTAACATAAACTTCAATGAAATAAACTAAAAAATATACTCTATAACTTCTCAGGTTATTTTGATTCGGCGATCTCATCTACAGAAAAATATATGGTATTAATTAAAGGTGCATTGGCTTCGCAATATATGTAGGTACATTTTGAAGAAGAACGTTTTGATAGAGTAGGAGTATGCGCAGACGAATCTAAACTAAATTATACTAAATGAAAATAAAACCAAACTAAACTAAACTAAACTGAAATGAAATGAAACAAAATAAAACAAAGTAAGAGAAACTCAACTAGGCAAAACGAAACAAATTTAGACTAAACTAAACTAACCTCAGATAAATAAGTCAACTGAACTAAAATAACCTAAACTAAACCAAATTAACCAAAGCTAACAAAACGTAAACTACACTAAACTAAACTGAAGCAAATCAACTAAACTAAACAAAACTAAACTAGGCTAAACTAAATTAAACTAAACGAGACTAGACTAAACTGAATTAAACTAAACTAAAAAAATGAAATAAAATAATA
>NW_008754548.1:0-1506 GCF_000715545.1 Opisthorchis viverrini | reverse complement strand
TGACGATCATACGTGCTGTTGCAGTCCGGTTGACAGAATTCCTGCTCTGGTGCTGCCAACCGATGATTTCGCTCAGCATTCTGCTTATGTTAACCAAAACGGTTCCAGCAAAGTTCCCTCCATATGCAGGATAATTCTGAGACTCACTAAACACTCACGGGTCATCCAACTGTTCCGGGCAAGCGAATCTGGATTCCCATAAGCCATTCAGTGTCAGTGTTAACACTGTTTCCTTCGAACTAGTATGTTAAGCTCGCCGTAGGTACTGCACGTATTCGTGTTTCCACCAACGACGAATCATAGTTGCCGATCAGTATTTAAAGTACAGTCAACTTTTGTCCGTTTTAACCGCAGATCTAAGAATATGGTGGTTATTTGACGGTAGGTATAAGATTACGTAAACAGAAATTTGTACCGTTTCTAGGTGGGAAGTCTAGATTATTTGACCCGGCTGGTCTCCATTCACCAACATGACGAGAAAGCACGGCGGATACCAGTATTATTGTGAATACATTGGACCAAATCTATCCTTTTCTTGTTTCTGATCAATCCCAAATTTAAATCTGTGCACACACGAGGTTGTAGCACAATCATCCCAACATCTGTCGCCTCCCAACTTACAATTCCTTGTTCTCTGTCCGTCTTGAAGTGCAAATCGTTCTCCTTCCGTGATATCAGTCTGTCCAACACTGACTTGCAGATGTTTCCAGATACAGACTTTCTGATCAGCCCAATGACTGAAGTGGACGCACAAAAATCCAACCCACAAATTTACACATTCTATGCGGTTAGATGTCTGTGCATTTCCAGTAAACTTGTTCCACTCTCGTGTGTATATAATCCGAGCTTAAGTGAAGTGAACAAGAACGCAGCACGATGCAGGAACGATCAAACCGGATAAACGCCGCCCGAAATGCACATGGGTCCGTGGAGAACAAGTGAGCACCTCAGACTGTTGCAAGTTGTATCAGTCTTCCGCGTCAATCGCTAGGTCCACGCAAATGTTCCATTATCAGACGGACTACTGTTTACTATCGAGCTACCCAGCACTATCCGCTTCGACAGGACTGTGATTAATCGATAGGCAGCATGCGAATTCATGTCTGTATGCATGTCATTGTAAAAACTCGCAACATACCTCAGTGGAGTTTTGCTCCAGGAGGGCTTGCACTTACAATTTGTTAGACTGTTTTCTTCATATAACGACGATATTTGCAGAAGTTTGTAGATACCGCATATTCAGATCTGATCAGATACACAGCAAATCTTAGTCTTATGCGGAAGACAAAAGAAGAATTAAGCTCTGATGGAGGAAACGGTTTGGTCGGTCTCAATTTCAATGGAAACCGGTCGAGGAGATCATGTGCTATCAGCTTGTGAACTAATGATGACTTACCAGCACATTTCCTAGCATTAGTCCGGTAAACGAAGGATGCCGATCGTCAGTCTTAGAGGTAACTTTGACAACTATTTTGCGTTGAGGGATCTGCTTTCCTCAATCCGCCA
>NW_008754547.1:0-1506 GCF_000715545.1 Opisthorchis viverrini | reverse complement strand
CTCAGTCACTAAACCCGCTATTACCTCAATTAAATATCAACGCCGCATCTGTTCACCCACCTCCGTTCTGGCAACATGATCCCTGCATCTGGTTTACTCAAGTGCAAGCCCAGTTTACTCTTAGAGGAATCACCCAGGAGCACACTATGTATTATCATGTTTTATCCTACCACCTGAAATAGCGGTAGACTTACGCGATATTCTTATGGCACCAAATAACTCCCAGCCATTTACACAACTTAAAAATACATTAATCACGCGAAACGCATTATCCGAACATAAGCGCCTAGAACAACTGATGAGCGGTGAAACACTAGATGGTTGTACACCGTCCCAATTCTTACGCCGACTTTACAGCATTTTGGGTGACAGAAAAATCAATGACGCGTTGCTCAAGCAGCTCGTCCTCAAAAGTTTACCAACAGATGTGCAGTCGATTCTCGCTCCGGATACAGATAACGTCCCTTTGATGCAACTGGCAAGTATTGCCGATAAAATACTCGAAATACAGCCTTCTACTTCAAATGCCAATTCCCTTGACTCGTCTAGCACAATTTTTTCAATTGATGCTCGTCTCGATAAGCTCGCTAATCAAATAGCTGCTATTCGTTTTCATCTTTTTCAACGTCGTTGATCTACGCCTCAGCCTCCATAAAAGAGCCATCGTTCTCTTTGCTCTAGACGTTCCCACGGGTATTGCCGGTATCATACCCAGTTCGACCGATCTGCTCGAAAATGCACAAAACCTTGTTCATTTCGGGTATCATCACCCGCAAGAAATTTTCAGTCGTGAAAAAGAGCAGGCCGGGCAGTGGAGGCGAGTAGTGTCCAAGGCCTATATTACAACTCTCGCCGTCTCCTTCTCCCCGATAGGAACTCTAGTCTTCGCTTTCTGGTCGACACAGGTGCTGATATTAGCGTAAAACCTGTAACCGTTGCGGACTCCAAACTGACGCCCTCCCCGCTCATATTCAGGGCGGCAGACGGCACTTCCATAAAAGCATATGGACAAAGAGCGCTAGACCTCATCCTCGGCCTACGTAGAGCATTCAAATGGTTTTTCATAATTGCAGACGTACATCAGCCAATTCTGGGAGCAGATTTTCTGACTCACCATAACTTACTAGTAGACTTAAAGCGTCAAAGTCTACTTGACGCCACCACCCACTTAACAGTCAAAGGAAAGTCAACAGTTACGCCGAACATTTGCTCAATAACGTTCGCACCACAGGGCTCCTCTCGTTACCACGACTTACTCCGAGAATTTCCAGAACTCTTAAGGCCAAACTTCCATCAAGCAGAACCGACACACTCTGTAGTTCATCACATTGACACACGAGGAACTCCCGTTTACTCACGTCCAAGGCGACTTCACCCGGAAAGACTAAAAATTGTCAAAGAAGAATTTCAGCACATGCTGCAGTTGGGAATCATTCGGCCATCCAAAAGCGTACAGGCTTCTCCACTTCACATGGTTCCAAAGAAAACTGCAACAGACTGGATACC
>NW_008754546.1:0-1507 GCF_000715545.1 Opisthorchis viverrini | reverse complement strand
AAGATGCGATTACCCTGAACAAGAGGCTGCAGGAAGCCACAGTTAGTTCACTCACAAGGGACAAACGGTAATCGTTCGATGGTTGCAACGCTCTGTCCCAAACTGATCAAACAAGGATACCAAATTTCTACACCGCATTGGAAGTAGTGAAACGCTTCGCCATAATTGGGTATGAATACAGAGGAAAAGGTCGGTGGATAGAAATTTCTGTATCAGTCCTAAATTAACTTCAACTACGGTTGACAGCAGGACTGCGGCCGAGCTTACTTGCCAGCGTAAAAGGCCCTTTTGAATTGATTACTTTCTCCGGGAAGCTTAAAATTCACATATCAATTCACAATATTTCCTTGTTGGCTTGCTCCTGAAGTTTACTTAAGTCCACCAGAAATCCAAGGAACAAGCATTTCCGCTATTTTTCCCATTTTTCCGTTATTTTTCCATAAGTCATCCAGAAAAAATATTGCCAGTTGCGCTTGAGCCGCCTTGAAACTTGAGCGAATTCAAGAGCGTTTTGCGCCATGACATTAAGTGTGTGTCGACCAAGCTGAATACCAGCCCGAATCTTGCCTCTTGTGCATTAAAAACTGGTCTACTCGTAGTTGTCTATCTCCTAATGACCTTGATTTCCTCTGTTAAGATGAATCACCATTGATTCCTCGAGCAGTTTCTGAAAATCTGTCATACACCAGATGGCCAAACATCGTAGCGTGGCACTGAAACAATAAAGATATACGGATGTGTCTTCTAACTTATACAGTACTATTCTTTTGGAAATAAAACTTTAGAATGACAAAACCGTACTAGCTTTTCATTGCCTGTTAATCTGCAGCAGCGACGGGCTATACTACTGAGGCTGTTACACCATCGCCGCACCATACAGGAGAGCACTCATCCCTTATCCGGCTAGTAAAACGTGACAGTGGACCTCCTCGGTTTTATCGCAATTCATGTATCGTCTGTATGTTTCTCATCGCTTTTAGTCCTTGCATGCGCAACTCACTTAAGTAGTTTGCCGTGCTAAGCATGTATTCATAAAACCAATGGAGATTTGGGACATTTTGTACTCCCAAACAAGCCTGCTATAGGTCAGCTGAGCACTCACACTGAGCTGTTAGTTACAGTAAAGATCTTGTGTTTAAGCTGGTCGCTACTTTTGAAACACTTGCACGAAGTCACTATAATTCCTCGTTTATGCAGTACCTTTACGACAAAGAAGACCAGTCGTCGCTCTGATATTTACCACCTTCAGGCCATAAAATCCACCTTTGACTACGTAGAATAAAAAATAAGGCCAAAGAGCTATTCACATTCAACCCCATAAAGATCTACCTCTACGTGGAGGGAGAAGAATGCGGTTGCATCTGAATGGCAACAGAATTCAGCAAGGCCTCACACAGAATCTCTACTCGTACTTTTAGGACTGACCAGGATAAAATTTGTTTAAGGCAAGTCAATGAAATTGAGATGGTGGTGATTTGAAATATTCATTTCCCTTTCAACATATCCG
>NW_008754545.1:0-1508 GCF_000715545.1 Opisthorchis viverrini | reverse complement strand
ATGAGTTGGATATCCATGTTAGTGCCAACCATTTCACAAATGTCATTTTTCCGATGGGTTACCAAGCCAGGTCTCGGTTTGCTGTGCGTTTGACATAGTCGTCTTGTGTCAGCCTGACGTGACTTTTATATGTACTAGCTGGAAGTGGTACCGAGGTGCAAGTTGGGTCGTTCTGTCCACTATCGACAGTAACCAGTACGGTGAACGCAAACAGAGCAATCAGCCCCATCTGTAGTTACTGAGCTCAGCTCACCCAGACAGGCTTGCTGTGTGTATCTGATGAGCCTGAAGGGGTGAGAACCCTATCTTGGACCGTCCAGGTTTCCTCAGCAGCCTTATGTGTAGTGTTTTGTTTAGATATACCTCAAGTATCGTAGTAGATGGAACACGTTCAGTTCAGTTATACTGGAAACTGAAATCCAACTGGAATTATGTAGAGTCTCCTATTAATTAACGAATAAGTGTAGGAAAAACAGATTATTTTTTTAATTAAACGTAATGTCACTCGCAGACTTCTTATGCACACCGGCTGAAGAGAACCACTTAATGTCAATAGACTGGCTGGGGCACTGCTCCGAACATCTAGATCCCATTCCATTATTATTCTTATCCTCGGTGAAAGCACTGCTGTACTTAGGTTCCACTGTACTTGGAACCGCTGTACACGGTTTGTAGCTGAACAGGAATCATGATGTAGTATTCCAGAATACGCGACGATATGTCCGATAAGTCCGGAGTTACATCACACATGGATTTTGCCTCTTTCACCTCGCCGGTGATAAATATGACTCGGATCTGTTGCTACTGATCCACACTCGTATTCTCAAAAAAACTGTGTTAAATTTGCGTGTGGTCCTTTCTTTTGAAATAATGTATAGGCAAACAGCTGAAGAGCCTGTTTTATATGAAGAGGACAGTGTTAAAGTATTGAGTATATTGTGTCCATTTTCTCTAGATAGAGAGAAGTCAATAAAGCGGTTTGTTAAATGTTCTTTTTGCTGTCTTCACTTGCGGACGTCAGAAATGCAAGATCATGCAGTAAAAAGAAAAGCAACTATCACAAAGTGAGGAATTGTTGACTGCGTAAATTGGTCACACGTTCGTTGCCATGGTGACCATGAACTCCGAGTCAACATTCTTTGGGTTCGCAGTGCCAGCTGATAAGTCTTCTTTAATATGATCTATAAAATCGACAAAAGCTTGGGACTAAGTTTTCATAGGCAAATTTAGAGGCATTTTGTTGGATCAGCACGGTCGGTGACTGTAATTCCATTTGACCTACGGCCAGTGGGATTTAGTTGTGACACCATCTGCGTCAGCGATTTTGTTATGCTCAGACCCCCGAGAGGATCAATGTCAGCTTGCTCGAACAGATTCTGTAGGAGGTTATAACAGTGGACCACGTTTTCACTCGCTTATGCAGTGGAAATCTTATAGTAGCACGCATTAAACGCAATGACGTAGCCTATGATTGGTAGCAGTGACTGGTGCCCGAGGTCATTTTCTTC
>NW_008754544.1:1177-1508 GCF_000715545.1 Opisthorchis viverrini | reverse complement strand
TATCGGAAAACTTAATTGATTTTCAAGTGGTCTCTAGACCATAAAGTGAACTGCATATGTTTTTACCCTGGCTACATACGGCTACATACTGGCCTCCCTATCATCATCGCATGTTTTCATTAATGCCATCAAAACTTTTGGTTAACTCACTGGTACGGAAACTTCTTAACCTGCTACTTGCGGTATAAATCTTCCAGTCGCCGACACCGTCCCCAAAATCTGGGAAAGCGATGAATTACTGGTCTGAAAATCGCCGCCAGAAGTGAACGGTTAGAAGAACCGACGAGCGGATAGTCACTATATCGATTCAGGGTGGGGGAGGAGCGTGGAA
>NW_008754544.1:0-1132 GCF_000715545.1 Opisthorchis viverrini | reverse complement strand
GTTGCTGAAAACCCTTCGACCGGTTTCACCGTTTTTGAGGTTCATCAGCTAGGCACAGTCACCGAGTTTTCATCAACGTTACGTTCTAATTGAAACTAAATTGCACGAAATTGGCGAAATAAGCTCATTTTCAAACGAGTTTGGTTTTTCGGGACACTCACCTGAAACCCAGCTGAAACTCTCGTTTGTGATGTACCCAAGCAACTGAATGTGCTGCTATTATACTATTCTCCAAGAAGTGTAACTAACTGTACTAATGAGTCAGACGCTTTTACAAACTGCTGTTGATTTAAATGTGGACTAATTTAGATACTTTCAGGACGCAGTTTCAAACTTGAATAATATTGATCATTCTGTTTTTCAGATTTCTTGTTGTTTTTTTTTGGTTATTTTAGCGCACAAAATAACCGTTACTTTTGTTATGTTGGTTGATTTTTTTCAGATAAATGCAAGGAAGATTTAAGGTTGTGTATATGTACGTTACTCTATTTATTATTGATGTGGGATGGCTGAATCACTCTAGGGACACCTACTCACGCATTTTTATAAACAAGATTTTCTAGTCAGACAGCTGATGTTTCGTCAAAGCTTGTTTTTTCAAACAACGTTTTCAGAGAGTGTTGGTTGGGAAGTCGGAAGAAGACCAAAACCATCAGGGTCCTCAGTTTATTGATTAATGTCTTGGATGAAGCAGAAAGTTGACATCCTCGATTATCAGGGCCAGTAGTTTGTGCAAACTTCGTTGACCGTGTTTCCAATTTATCAAGTTGTCATTTTGCTGCTCACCGACAATTTGTTAAAGAAACCTTTTAGACATGAAAACAAAATCTCATCGGTGTCTCTAGAATAATCACTCACAGTCAGAGTTATTTTTGAAATGCACCAGGCACGGACAATTCTTCTGTTCGGCGACACGTCAGTTTACGTGCCATGGAGGCTTGCGTTTTGATTATCACCAGTTGTAAATAAAAGCTGTCTATGATAGTTAATAAACGCAAAGAAAAATTTATTTTAAATCTTTTTTGGTATAGTAACCAAGGTATTGTATGCAATCTGTCATCGTTCGCTTTCGTTGCGCCCATGTATGGTTACCGAAATTGGAAAAAGCCACAGAAACGTTTTATCGCGGAGA
>NW_008754543.1:0-1509 GCF_000715545.1 Opisthorchis viverrini | reverse complement strand
CATACCTGACGGTACGCCACCCACCAGTTGGTAATAAACCTTGTTATTATCATTTTGCTCGCACTTACAGTGATCATTCGCGAGCTTTATGTGCTAAATATGGTATCAAAACATTTCAGACCATCAGGGATTTCGTTATGTGTGACATATGTTCAACAGAAACTCCGCGGTCCACCATGATCGGATTATTATTTATTTGCTGACCTGGGCCACGACGGACTGGTTTTAAAGATAACAATTCTCAGTATGTCTGCTCCGTCTGACCTCCTTATTATTGTATATTCAGTCTAGTGTTATTATCTTTCTTTCCTTGACTAGTAAAGTAGCTTTTCGGGTAGCCCGACTACTAAAAGATGCCCGAACAGGGAGATTGTTCGCCTATGTCCTTATACGAAACACCGGTGCTTCGCGTACCATATGTTATTAGAAATCAGGTTAAGCTTACTAGCTGCTTCCTCGACTTTCCGTTTGTCTTGCAGGACACCTGTCGAATTTGTTGTACACCCGTCAGTAAGGCAAAACAACGTCAGTGCTTTTTTAATGGAGAAAAGCATTGCCATCCTTCAAGTATTTGTTTAACGCACGCTCAAATATTGTGAAGGATGAAAAAATACAGCCCGCAATCTCTCGCAAAGCCTGGACACAAATCGCTTCACGTACAGTGGTTTCGCGGAAAGGGAAGCAAGCGAGCCTTTGAATTTCTAGACACCCTTTCCCTTCATTTGCAGTACAGAAGGTCATAATGCATTCAAAAGGCTTAACCGACGATCAAGAGTATATCCTTGAGGCTCAAAAGCCGGGCCACACAAGCCCTAGAGAAGAGGTGCAAAACGGGCTCCCTGTTGGCGCAACTTCAGTCGACCTAAACCTGATGGCCAAACCATGGTACTTATGGCTCCTTGCACTTTTGAAGCCATGTTGACGCATCCGGCCGCGACCACGGTTCCCTACTTCTACCAAACCACCTCAGACCCCTTGATTACCACAGGCAGCGATTCTCGGGACGAAGTAAGCCTTGAATGAACGCAGCGTCCACAGTGCCTAGGGCTATCAGCGTTTCTCTCCATAGCAGATGGTAAAGGCGCAGCGCTAATCTCCATACCAAGTCACAGCTTCTGTGCCGGATTGAGTCAGATTTGAGGAGACAGTCGACGAATCCTACCAAAATGTCAACCATGACATTGAAGAATACCGCGAAAACCCTACAGCCGCCGATAATGTGAGACTGCCAGTTACCACCTCGACTCACTCAAAATCAGGCTCTCTGATTGTGGACACAGTCTTCACCCATGACCCGGACAGCTAAAGTCAAAGCACCACAAAGACGAACCGGAAAATCATTCGTGCACCCGGCTGACCACGCTGATCGCGGGCGAATCCAAAGTCCATACAAACACGAAATAAGCAACTGCAGTCAGAAAAACCACAAGACTTCGACAAATCGGGAAGCTTTTGACTAGCTTCAAGGCGCAGTTCTCTGCGGAAACAAGCCTCACGGGAGCGCCACCA
>NW_008754542.1:0-1509 GCF_000715545.1 Opisthorchis viverrini | reverse complement strand
ACACTCACCAACTGGAGGTTTATTCCAGAAAGCCACTTATTAACCTCGGTGCTTGCACCCGCAAACCTCCTCACTCAGCGTCCGGCGACAGCAAAAAGCTTTCTCGGACATAAATAGAACGCCAAAATCTACTCGCTATTTTGGGTTCCCGTGAAACAATTTTTCGCGTCCATTTTGATGGTTTAGGTTCCGTATGGTTCATCAGTTGCACTAAAGTATTGGCATCATTTCCATTTTCGCAATCATACCTAAATTTTCCAGTGATGACCCAACTATAAAATGCAAGGTTCGCTGCACCCCGCCGCCCCAGGAACAAGTATTCTTCAACCTAACATACCATCATCCATCGCCAATTGAGGCCTCGAATCCAAGGATGGAGAGAACGCGTGATAATTTTCATCGAAAGTAAACAGAACTCGTCCGCCCTTCTGTGGCGCATGGATAAAGTTCCATAAGTTGTTCGCCATTCGAATATCGGTCCTTTTTATGAGCATCACTGATCGTCTGGCATTGAACTTTATATTTAAAAAAGCATTGAACGCCGGACATCACAAAGCTTACTTTCATTTCCCCATTGAGTGTGTGGTAATAATAAACTCCGGTTAGTGACTTCATGTATCTTTGTCGTCCATATAGGCTGTTTAAAAAATTTCAACGCCATCTTTGTCTGTCAGTCTACTGCTCCTTCTGAGACTAGGCACCTCATGGATAAGGTGGTTTATCGACCTCGACCACATCTTTGACCCCTAACGATGTGTGCTCTGTACGCAGCTTTCCCAACTTATGTTCTACAGACTGCTCTTTGCACCCATGTCTTTCAGTTTCCGTTCAGCTACCGAGCGGTTCGGTTCGCAAATGTTATCGCTTGGCAACTCACACAGGTTCTCCCGGGGCTGGATCGGTCTATACTTTACTGTGCGCCATCCAGTGGTATTCTACATATACCTTATTTGGCGTCTAGCTAGCCTGTTATATTATGCGGACCACTGATCAGTATCACTCGGCCAGGTTTGGGATACACGTCATTTGCCGTTTAGTTTGATGCTTGCTACCTTTTTTTATGCTTCCTGATATTTTTGCAGGCTACGATTCAAAAAGTCATCCCGCTTACCTGAGTCAACCGACACCGAGGTGAACTCTGAGCACAGGCCGTTTGACACCAACCACCCCAGTCTACAGAACTGGATTTGATTCTGTTGTCCATCTTTGCGCGCTCTTTCCGGTCCTGGACATGCACGTTGTGCTTCCAAGTTTCTGTCTTCCACACTCCGTATACCCCCAAAATAGGGCATTCTTTATCTGTTCGGGTGTCAGTATGATTGCCAATTTGGCCAGCCCTTGCAGCACACTCCTCGCAGAGGTCTCAAACATGCCGCCACTTGTGGTGCTAGCTGGGAACAAAATTGTGGAGACGGCAATCCAGTGTTCCGCCCAGTTCAATGGCGCACCATTTTTTCAAATCGTCGTCGTCACTGCCACTCGTAGCACTTTATCCGCGAGTGTGAACAA
>NW_008754541.1:0-1510 GCF_000715545.1 Opisthorchis viverrini | reverse complement strand
TTTTGTGATGACCCTGCGTCGAATTTATTTGCAAGTTTTCTGCTAAGACAGTTTGGGCTAGGATCTTTCTGTATACTGCTAGTCTTGAAATGGACTTTTCCAAAATTGAATAAAACCGTGGCTGTTGCACACATTCTTCTCTCTCTCCATAGGTAATTGTCCACCATACACCAAAAGTTTGGTAGCACTCGCTTTCTCAGAAAATCACTTTCAGTCAGCTGCCACATCTATGTTTTTGCGCTACCATTTTCCCTTTTTGTTGCTTTTTAGCTTGCTTTTGAATCGGAAAATGTAAGTTGTTTGGGAACTTTCCAAAGACAACTCTATTTCCATTAGGATTAAAAATGGACCTTGCCTAAATCGAAAATATGTGCAACAGATTGTTGACTTCATTCGTGAGCGCATTACCATCCTCCCCACTGTGGGCATAGTCTGTGGAAGTGGATTTGGAAAAATGGCCTCTAAGATGAAGAACGCTCAGGTGCTGAAGTATGAAGACATTCCAAATTTTCCCCGTTCCACTGGTGAGTTGACGATTCGTCTTCTACTTCTCAGTTGTGGGTCATCCTGGTAATCTGGTTTTTGGCGAATTTGGCGGGAAAATGGTGGTGGTGATGCAGGGACGTTTTCACATGTATGAAGGTTACGAGCGTCAACACGTGAGTTCAACCTTCCAAATTTACGTATTTTACCAGATCACGATCCCGATTCGGGTTATGAAATTGCTGGGAGTGGAAATTCTTCTGTTGACAAATGCTGCCGGTGGATTGAATCGCAGTTTAAAAGTTGGCGATCTGGTTTGTATCAAGGATCATATAAGCTTTCCGGGTATGAGCCTAAACAATGTACTCGTAGGCCCAAACGACGAAGAGTAAGTTCAGTGTGCTTAAATTACTTCCCAGTTTCGGCGAGAGATTCATTGCTATATCGGATGCATACGACTCAAATTTACGTAGCATTTTCAAAAAGGTTGTTGCAGAGATGAACTTTTCGGATGTTGTGAAGGAAGGTGTTTACGCTCATGTTGGTGGTCCTACTTATGAAAGTCCTGCAGAATGTCGCATGCTGCTCATGATCGGAGCTGACGTTGTCGGTAAGTCTCTATTGATTTGCATCTTCTTACGGTGATGATGCTTAGGTGCATGTGGGTGTTGAGGAAATGTAGCACTTCGTCTGAAACTGCGGATGAAACTATTCTAAGTTCTCCCATTCAACCGTTTGGGGCGTTGTGTTGATTTTACATTGTTTGCGTATGTCAACACCTAACTGTTCGTACTCTTTTTGAGTTGACCCGCGAGTTTAAATTGCGTTTGCGTTTGAATCGGACTCTCTTCTTGACGTATGCATCCAATGTGAAGCCTTGACTATCATTACTATTTCTGTTTTTATTACCACACAGGTATGAGCACTGCACCCGAAGTGCTTGTGGCACGGCATGCTGGAATTCGAGTGTTTGCACTCTCCTTGGTAACCAACGTTAGTGTTCTGGATGAAGAGTCCAAAGAAAAAG
>NW_008754540.1:1361-1511 GCF_000715545.1 Opisthorchis viverrini | reverse complement strand
CCAGAAAATTTGGCTGCAAATACGGCTCATGTGTATACAGGGCGACGCGTTTTTGTGTGAGCATCAAAGTGAATCGCAGTTATACGATGTTGTTTGCGTCTCATTCGCTTAAATTCAGTCTTATTATAAGACAAGAACTAAGGCTTAGCG
>NW_008754540.1:0-655 GCF_000715545.1 Opisthorchis viverrini | reverse complement strand
TGCCCGTCCTTCAGCCCTTAAGGCGTAAACTCAGACAGACTGTATTGACTTCTGAAATCAGTGAGTTGACTTTTTCACGACTACCTGATACACCAGCGCGTACAATGTCCTCGAGCACCATTTGTTCCCAAGTGTATTTCCAAAATACAATCTAAATATCGTCTTTCCGACAAGCTGCTTCATGTTGCGACTTTAAAAGCTTCGCATAGTTGCACAAGGGAATTTCCCATTCGACCGTAGTAGAAACATTTTGATATGAACGTCAGGCATATCGGACAAAGGCTTTTATGCAAACAAAATATAAAATGAGTCACTCAAAGAAGCATACACTCATGAGTATTTTGAATCAATATTTTTTCGATTATTAGCATACATTTGATTATGTCACCGAAGGATTTCAGCAAATCTTCTGCAAATTTAAGCAAAGTTAGCTCATTTTGCAGTAAAATTTTACCGGTGAGCAAACGAATGTATGAATTTCGTTGTTCGTGACAACCATCAAAACATATTTACTTCGTCAAATTTTAATTTACTTCGTCAAATTTTAGTGTCGCAAAAATTAGGGCGAGCTGGCGTGGGTCCACCTTCACTGGACATCATTTCTGAGGCCGAATACATCTCATACTGGTCAGTTTCACGGTATATGATGGGTGGC
>NW_008754539.1:0-1511 GCF_000715545.1 Opisthorchis viverrini | reverse complement strand
TCTATTGTATATGTTATACGATGCCAGGCCAATATGGTAACAGCTTCTTCTCCCTGGAGAAAGCTACTCATCTTGGTCTTTTTCCTAATAGATTTATGTGAATGTACGTAGTACTTACAGTGCTTTGTCGCGTTAAATTGAGAAAATCTAATCCAAATTACAAGCACCACTATTTTATGACTTCATTTGTCCGATTACTTCAACGTTCTGATCGGGTGGTAGTATATTATACATCTTCCTCAAAATGTAGGACAACAGTTAATAATATTACCCTTTTTAGGCGGAAAGTCCCGGAAAACCAAATGTTACTTCTTAACAAGAGTGAATTGTACTTCACTTGTAGTAATCCGCATAAAAACCGGAATCAGAAGTGACCTGTATGAAAATATCATTAATCATATCATATCGTATCATTTACAGCTGACGGCAACTGTTCAAAAGAATCAGATAAAAAGTCATGTTCGATCGATAAATTGAGCTTACTTTGCCATAAAGGGCGTCGTCGCCAGTCGATATCGTTGCTCTAAAACCAAAGGATTTCCACCAATCTTAACAGATGTCGGATCAACACGTTGTCCTTTTGGACGGTCCGCTCGGAAAGAAAATGTGATTTGAGCCACTTGCGGAAAACGGCCTTCTAATTTTGGTACCTTTTAAAGTAAAAAAAAGATGAAGTTCCAGACAGGACACCATCATTTAAATCTTCCATAGGTGCGGTTTTATCTATAAAAGAAAGAATAAGCTGACTTCAGTAACAATAAGCTGACTTGTTAATGGATGTCGTCCATCGAATACTTTGGCAGACAAAGTACGCACTTGCCTTCAGGAGACATCCTAGTCGTCCACAGTGGAAATTCTCTGGATTTCGAGCACTCTTGTTGCGATTCAGCAGCCATTTTTCAGTATGTAGGCATAAATTTTAGGGGATTCATTTATCCATAAGCTGTTTGGTAGCTAGAATAGTAGCCTTGAAGGATTGGGGTAAATCTGCTCTTTTTAAGTAGATGAATTCTTCATGCTCATCAAAGATAGCAACATCACATGATAATACTAGTGCTCCTCCATAGTTCAACAGAGTCAATTTGTTTCAATAAAGCTTTATAATGGAAAGCAGAAAGAAATGCTTCAGACAGGGGAACCCAGGGCTAGCCTACAACAAACATCAGAGGCGCCAGCACTTCCAACACTCACTCAGACACTGGATAGAATCTGGTAGCATGAATCCACTAACGTCGGTTAGCTGCGATATTGTTTAGTATCTCCAACCAAGCGGAGGGAGGGTCAAATAGACCCCATCCTCGAAAGCGAACAGTACTAAAAATGCCCAAATTTTTCTTAATACCTATCATTTCCTTCTGCATTGTCAAATTCTGCTCATTTCAGGATTTCTCACAGTCCGAATTAACCACGGAAAACAGCGCTTGTCTCGTTAGGCGGTAATTCAGCATACATAACACATGGACAGTAACCTTAGATTGCACCGTAGAATGCATTCTTTGAAAGCAGTACCC
>NW_008754538.1:0-1512 GCF_000715545.1 Opisthorchis viverrini | reverse complement strand
TTTCTCATTTCGAAAACGATTCTGAGCATGGCTCGCGTTCACTTGTTCTCAGAATCTTCCAGGAAGGCTGAGAAATACTGGATGGGATAAAACCAAGTCGTTTAAGCCTACGATTCTCTAAACATGACTTGTACCTGTCCTCACATTTGCACATCAGTGCAAATACAAGAAATGCTACCTGATAAACGAGAACCCATTTATTTTTTTCTCATTCTTAATACGAAAGTGAGATCACGTGACCCATCGTTATCTTTCAAACACTGTTCCGGTGAACACATGAAACAAGAAAGAACTTACAGGAAATCAGTAAAACTTCCAGCCGGCTTCCACCACATCGACTAGTGACAGATGGCTCACACGAAACGTTTCCACAGTGTAGCCCGTAAAATTCACATCAAGTTACAATATTGAATGACAAAGTAAATGACGATGTGAATTCTTCAAGTGAAAGGATAATGGTACGGCTATCCTATTAGCAACTAGTCTAATCTCAAGGTTAATTCGAATTTACCTGAATGTGTTGAGATGCTTCGGTCCAAAGCAACATCAAGTGGTTGGTGTTTTAGGTGCACCCAAAAAACATTTTCCCACTATTTGCACCCATAAACCCGTCTTACTGAAGAAAATCGCCTTGTCATTGGGACTTGGTTGCGTTTTTCCTTTCCTTAGGGCCTATTCAGATAAGCGTGCTCCTAAATAGCATGGCGGTGGGGAGCAGTGTTCTTCCAACTCTGCAGGCTTGCAACCTCTTCGAAAGAATTTAGGATGTACGATTAGCTTGTTTCTGTATGTCGCAATCGGTCATTTCATTGTTGTATGACATGTTTCAAATATTTTAAGTGCAAGATTAGATAACATAACAAATCTATGAGAATGTTCTACATAGTTTGGGTGTAGTGCAGTTAACCTATGATCGTCTAGACCGACATTCCTTGTAAAGATTTATTATAACCGAACAAGTCCACACTTCCATACACAACAGCAAGTGGTTGGTGTTTTAGGTGCACCCAAAAAACATTTTCCCACTATTTGCACCCATAAACCCGTCTTACTGAAGAAAATCGCCTTGTCATTGGGACTTGGTTGCTGTACGTTTTTCCTTAGGGCCTATTCAGATAAGCGTGCTCCTAAATAGCATGGCGGTGGGGAGCAGTGTTCTTCCAACTCTGCAGGCTTGCAACCTCTTCGAAAGAATTTAGGATGTACGATTAGCTTGTTTCTGTATGTCGCAATCGGTCATTTCATTGTTGTATGACATGTTTCAAATATTTTAAGTGCAAGATTAGATAACATAACAAATCTATGAGAATGTTCTACATAGTTTGGGTGTAGTGCAGTTAACCTATGATCGTCTAGACCGACATTCCTTGTAAAGATTTATTATAACCGAACAAGTCCACACTTCCATACACCCCATCCCTTCATATATTGACCGTGCTTTGAAGTAGCAGTCATGGTAGACTGAGATTTTATTGCCATAAGATAGCCCTGAACAGTTGAAGTTCTAGTAAT
>NW_008754537.1:321-1513 GCF_000715545.1 Opisthorchis viverrini | reverse complement strand
GTCATGCTGTCAATGATGATGATGATTGTTAGCTGTACCCCACGTCCGATCATCCAGCCCAACAACAAGAACAACTAATCTGTTGTCATTTCTACTCTGGAGCAACAGACCTCTTACCCAGTCGTTACCAACAAGCCAACGCTGCTTGGAGGGATTAAGACCGCATGTACAAACTGAGGTATCTCGGTAACAGCATGGGTGAGCTATAAACAAATCGGTATTTCATCCTATGTACATCCCATGTACACTCTAATCATAAGATGGCATAAATCTTGCCTCCTCGCTGGAGGCTTACCTTTAAGCTCGTCCAACTGTAGATCAAGCTGGACTGGCGCCTCAGAAATATAGGTATGCGTATTGAATAGCTGACGGAACCATGGTCTTCAAGTATTTGCGATATAAATTTGTGGACACAGTCTTTGCGTGACTCTTCATTCACCTGAGGTACGTACAACCATTTGTGTTCTCCCTACTACCTTACAGATCAACCTTTTCATCAGTGCCCTTGCTCAGATATTAGTGAAAGCCTCATTTCTACTGCAAATATAATCCGGGGATTTATAAACACCTGCCTAAGTTTCATTAGATCTGGTTAGAGTTTGGTTAGTACGATTCATGCGATACTTTCAGATGTAACTTGCCGTGGCACTTGCTTTCTAACGATCGGTGCTACATTAACAGAAAAGCCGTGGATCACAACCATATTCGTTTCACTAACGTGCTCTTGGGGACAGAAATCCCAAACACAACTGTCACGTTTAAATTACATAGGTATGGAGTGGGGTGCGAGTCCGGGAATAGCTTAACTGGAACTCACAATTAACAAACATCAGCCTAAGTTCTCGGTACCGACAACGATCGTGGAAGTCTGCTTCCTTGATCCTTGTTTAAAACCGTATTCGCTTTAGAATGATGCCACACACTGATATGTTCACACCCTGGGATAATCGTCAGAGTTATGCGGTCAAGTGTGCTCGAACGAATCCTTTTACTGTATCTATAATCAGCGGCCAGTTTGAGAGAACGTTTTATGTCTTATATGAATACTGGGTATGTATACCTAAAGTGGGATAAGTACACAAGTGGATTTAAATGTTCCTATTGGTATCATAGTTCCTCAGTTGAATCAACTGAGGCTGGAGTGGCTAGTCACTTGATATTCCTATCTGAAACAATGGAACATAGACAGATC
>NW_008754537.1:0-279 GCF_000715545.1 Opisthorchis viverrini | reverse complement strand
CTTGTTGAACACAGAATCTGACTTGATTGGTAGGACAAGTGAAGGGGAATGATTGAAAATCAGCTTCTTGCAGCCGTGTAGGATTATTGTCTTGAATTACTAGGTTATGTTGGTTCTCCAGTGGCATTTTGCTAGCAACCGTGACAAACAAGACTGCGTTTACCTCTGGAAAGCTACGAAGTGTCTTGAGATATCGGAAAGCAGCGCAATAAGTAGTTTTTCAATGAAGTTTGTGTTGTAAATCGAACCGATAACCAGTACGGTTTATACATGCCATTT
>NW_008754536.1:0-1513 GCF_000715545.1 Opisthorchis viverrini | reverse complement strand
AACCCGGATATTGATCATTCAGAATGATGTCAACGAAATACGTTGGTCAAATGACAGATTACAAAGACCGCCATGAGGGGAAGGTAGCGATATTTGGAAATCAGCTGACATTCGCTTAAATGAAATCTAATCGCTGATTCTCGCTGGCGATGCTATTCAAAATGCGTTTCTGATGTCACCAGACTGGATACTCTTTGCCTGTTTGACTACCAATCAAACAGGTCTAATATTCTAGGGAACATTTCGAACAAACATAGAGCATATTATAACGACAAAGAACCAACCTGGGGCAGTCGCGAACATTTAAACGGGAAATCTCTCTTTGCAGCCGTCATGAAATCAAACATGTGTGTATTATTCTACATGTTGCCCTCAGAAATCAACAATATGAAGCATAAAATGAAAAAAATCATCCTTCAAAAATCTGACTGAAACTGTTTCCTACACCAACCCATCTGCTGATTGGGCAGAAACGACTAGGGAATGAAACGCTTGGAATCGACCAAAGAGGTTTTCTGCACGGGGTAATTTGTCTAAAGGTCTCCTTGAATAGACCGAATCTAATCCCTAATGCGTTCCGTAGTGTGCATTTCGCTGAATACTCATTGACAATTCTGGTCAGCATGGAATGTTGTCACATCGGCGCGTCTCATCAACATGATTGGTGTGCCAGCAAGGTCAGGTTTTGAAAAGTTTTCATTTGCGCTGTAATGGTTTATTTCTTGTGCAGTTGTTTTAATGCTGAATTTTGCAAGAATCTTGCACTGGCCGTTGCAAGATAAGCTGGTGAAAATACATCACCACTCTGGTGTAACTTTCTGCTCCGCCAGATATCGGAAGATTACGGCCTTTTGCATACGAAAGGTTCAGCTGAGTCAAATCGAATCTGTTGTTGTGATATTTGCCAAGTTAAACATGGGTCGCCGTGGTACACCACGTTTAATTAAAGCGGAACATTATAGACGGGGGGTTCGCTTGAATCTATTTGAGTGTTAGTTCAAGCACAACTCGCATTCAGACGAGACATTTGGCGAATTCCGGTCAACTTGGGTTCAGGTTGAACGTGACGTAGAGGAAACTCGGGGGCTAATTAGCTCATATCTTGACGAGCTCCGTGAAGGGCTATAGCACTCGTGGACTCTAGGCAAATCTGCGCCACAATATGATCACGTTTGCATATCTCCTTGTTTTTCCGCCTTCTGTAAGCCCGTTAGCAATCATGATACGGCCAACAATCCCTTAGGTTGCGGTGGATTCACTGTGTCAAAGTGAGTATTTCGGTCGCCTCCTAGATTGTCCACTATACAAAACACTGGCGTAGCAATTTTCTCCAGACAGACTGCAGTCCAACAGGCTAGTCTGTGGTGGGAACAGAGCACATTTATAAGCAATCTGGCGGTATTTTTGTGTGACTTTGTACAAGTTGGAGCTCTTAAGCATGGCCTTCTTTACTTTACGGGATCATTTACCCTGTAATATCCCTAATGAAATTAGTGCCCAAAACTGGGTCATA
>NW_008754535.1:0-1514 GCF_000715545.1 Opisthorchis viverrini | reverse complement strand
TTCGGCTTTGAGTAGCGCTTCGTAAATCTCACCCCATGACCATTAGAATACGACTTTGGACCATTCGATAAGTGTTTGGTTCTGGTCCACTAGCTCCTCGGTGGCTGAACGACGTGCGAGTATTTGTGTAGCTCTGAAAAGCGCAATATCAGAGTGTACGCTGATTTTCCAGAAGGAACGGAAGGAGGTGACGGGCCCTCACCACCGGTATCTGTCGTCGACGTGGCCTATTTGAATTCAGAGCTTGTTCGTTGATGAACACCAAGTTGCTATGCAATTTGTCACTGATCCGGATGTTGGTACTGGAAAAAAACTGTCTGTGTTTGACACATATCTGCAACAGGCACTCTCCGTAAGCCCTGCGCCTCGTATCCAAACCAAGAAGACTACCCAGCTGAGTCAAAGCAAGCCCCACCCAGCTTTCAGCCCGTTGTCAAAGAGCACTTGGAGCATCAAGGTGACTTTCAGTGGCAGACCAAGAGCCACATTCCGCTGGGACGTAATGAGACAAACCATAGTGGGAGCAGTGAACATTAACGTCTCGAGTTTCTTTCACATACAAAAAGCGCAGGTAGTGTCCATTTGGATGGGAACGCCTCTGCTTGATAAATAAACACAGTAACCACAATTTCTCCGGAATAGGGAAAGCAGGAACTCATCCGGTCAGACATATTTATCTACACAGTTGTCCGTTAATTCATGCCTTTGGTTGACGTCACATTATCCCTGCTAACATTTGTGGGACTATTAGTTTCGTTTGCACCATGTGCTGGAATCCCTTTTGGTTCTTCTGAATATAAAAAGATATCAGTATCGGCCGAATGATGTTCTATGGTAATACGATCTGTTAGAACCAGAGTCGAGTTTTTCTCGTCTGCAACCTGGGTTTGCGGCGCTTCGTCCACTGGCATCGTGAAATCGTTCTGCAAATGGGAAGTGAGAGTATCAATATAATTTCATCACTGTTAGTTTGGGTGCTTTTTGGGGAAAAAACCCAAACCTATGTGTAGGGTGAATATTTAAAGTTAAAATTAAGCGCACCATTCGAACGAAATCTCCATGTTGTGGTACCGGTGATTAATTTCTAAATAGTTTAACTACTCGTTTGTATTAAATAACACAATCTACAAGCTTAATAAAGTTTCATGCAGCATCGAGTAAGTGGCTTAATTCTCCTTCTCAGGTGATCTTTTGAAAGCATCCATTACTAGTTCTGCTTGCATAACTTCACTTCTGGCGTAGCATCACTGCGAAATTCCCGTCACTGCGATTGAAAGGAATAACACAGTATAGCTGTTGAAAATTGAGTTTAGGTCCATGCGCGGTCCGCACCGACCGTAGCACATTTGTAATGTTATATTCTCACGGCCACAAAATGGCAATCTCTACAACAACAAAGTAAATACGATTAAGATTCTAATCCATGCTCTCTGGTAATGCAATGGAAGTTCCTTAACACGTAGGAAAGGATTACAGGGTTTCTGTCAGTTCCAGCACAATGAAGGCAGTTTCCT
>NW_008754534.1:0-1514 GCF_000715545.1 Opisthorchis viverrini | reverse complement strand
GTTACAGCTGAACGACTCAAGAACCATCACCTGGAAACTAAGCCATCCCGATGGGATGGGAGCTGCATACTGAGATTGCAAGAGAAAATTTCATATTCTTCATTCCCTGCTTAATTTCATGCTTCTTCGTCTCGTTTACTCATATGTCAACTCTAATGCGACGTATTTGTTCATAATGCGATCAATGCCTTCATTTATCGATTTCACTGACAGTTCAGTAGTTCACTCGCACAAGGTCTCCAATTGATTGTTGTGAACTACAAATAGCATCTTTCTGATTCCACTATGCGCAAACATCCAAACCCACAATTACTAACGTAAATCACAGTAACACTTTTGAATAGACTGTGCTACTACAAACTGATTTATCCGATTGTTCTTGGTTGCAATTAAATCCCATTGTAACTTATTATATCCATTAATCTCGTTACGTACAAGCTGGAGCCTGTACGAAATCGTACACAGGTTTGCCGAACTAGGCTTTTACGTCTATTTTCCAAAACCCATGAAGGTTATTCTTATCTTGGTTAGGAAGTAATGTTCATTTGCCGGTTACCTTTTCCTACAGTGACAGGAACGGAATAGCCAGCAAACTTTGTTGTACTTTAGTCTTTGTTAGACGTTGCTATGATCACCTGTCTTGCGATTAAAAGCGCTGCGTGACCATCAGCGTTATCTACGAACAATACAAGTGGCTACTCGATATCATCCAGTTTAGTGGCTTATTTGCTGAGCAGTCGATCAGTTAATATGGGTTTCCCAATCGAAATGGAAGTTTTTATAAAAGCGAGTATAACACTAATAATAACTGGAGATCTAATTAACAATATTTTATTACAATATTTTGGTGTATTGAGATATACCTCTCAGGTGATATCAAACTGATGAGCCAGTCACAGTGATTTTATAGAGTTACACAATACCAGGGTGTGATTACGGCCAACTACTGTTCTTTTCACCTATCCGTATATCGCCACAAACTTACATGAAATTTGACGGATTTTGCAGGAAGGGAACCATGAAATAAACATTTTGATCAGACCGACCTAAGGCTTCCATGGCCGTCACTTGAACTGCCAAATCGGTTGACTTGCCCGCAACAGAGCAAGTCTTTCGAGAAGACATTAATAATAATGTCATCGAATTACGCAATTTTCCTTCGCTTCCACTCAAATGAAGACTTTAGAGTTGTCAACGCACACCAGATGACTTTGAAATTTCTCGCCACTTTTAAGTTCGTGTAGACATGAATTAGTGAATATTAGCTGACTGTGATGCGTTGTTATCCGTGCAATTGCAAATATCTAGCCATCTCGGATAGAAATGGAATAGGATAACGTTTCATGCGTGATTTAGAAAACACAATTATTAGTTTGTCTGCTTTCATTTCTTAGAATTTTTCAACTCTGTTGTACCTAGCCAAAGTTTCACTGATTGCTCCAACGTCGTTCACATGCACATGTACACTAAACGCTGAGAGGTGGAACAAATAAGCTCGGTTGCGAAGTTACTCG
>NW_008754533.1:0-1514 GCF_000715545.1 Opisthorchis viverrini | reverse complement strand
TGCGGACGCTTTAACTTTAAGCCACCGGCTGATTCAGTTAGTAATTGGCCTTAAACCTTCTGGGCTGGTATGTATCCAGATTCGTTTGCTCAATCTTTTCGAGTCTAGTATGAACGACTGATTAACCTACAGCATGACATCATTTCAGCCCAGTCTCGGAGCCAAGGTTTCACGTGAGTGGGCAGAAAACCAAACCATATAGTTAGTCCGATTCCGGCTCATCCTATTCTAGTGCGTTCCGTACTGGTACGAGTCGATCAACCTAAAAGGCTGGAGAAGACGCTTTGGTTTTGGTGACGGCATTGTGCGACTTAGCACTTTGTCTGGTTCTACCTGTGCAAGCACCATCAATGTGACCAATGCAGTTCCGTAGTACAGTGATGGTTACTGGCAGACACAGCAACCCATCACATTTGGCACTCCTAAACCACAAACATGGTTCCCTTGCAAGCCCAAGTCCATAGGTTGACGCAGGGAGCTCACAGTCGTGCTCAATAGTAGTCCAGAAGTTTGGAAGTCCTTTGGACAGCGTTATCCGGAAAACGTTTTGGGGCACGCTAGGGTAACCTTCATTCCTCCTGAACTGCTACCAATTCCTGTGGTTGCGAGGTCTGACTTTTTGGTGAGGTTCACTGTTGTGTCTCGCGCAACAACGCAGCCCGCTGCGAGTGCCATGTGACTTTTACACCAGTCTAAACGACAGTAACTATTTCATGCTGACGTACATCTGCAGGTCTTCTAAGAATTTCAACGAACTGGTAACCTCGGTCTTCTCATCGATAACCATACAGTTCAGAGTAGGATACGATAATTGTCGGTGAAATCACCGTGAACGACACCCATCAACTACTCTCTCAGATTGTCTGTTCACTTCCGAACATCCAACGGTGGACCGCGATGGAGGGGAATTTCGTCAACCTCCTCAAGCGGATCCTCACGAAACTGTTCCTTGAAAAATTGCTAATGCTCATCTGACTTATTTATGAGTCGTAATTTGCAACTCCCCGATTAAGCTATGACTGCCTCGCAGTCCAATGTTCTTCAGTCTCCACCGGTGGTAGTTGGTGGTCGATTGCAGGTAAAGATTACCGACCGGAGATGAGTTGGGATTGCATTATCAGTTGGCCAAGATACTGAGATATCAAAAACAGATACATCTGTGACAGGATTTGGAAACATCAACCTACCAAACAAAACCTCACCTAGATTTATGACCTGACACTTTGGAGATACAGTTCGCCGTAGCCGAGTCGACAATGGAAGTGATAATGCCACTAGAAAATCCAATTCTATTTTGACCGCCACCGGTGTCAGACTAACTGCCCCCAAATTTAACATAAGGGAGAAGCATCACTGACTGTTCCAAAAAAGAAGTCATTGGTGATGTCACAACCCGCTCTAAACTCCATATTTATTTATCTACTGAAAGATTATTTTCTTAATGTTTGAATTTGTAGATTTATTTGCTATTTTCATCTTTGTGGGAGTGTCTGTGGATCGCGTTTCATTCCTAT
>NW_008754532.1:0-1514 GCF_000715545.1 Opisthorchis viverrini | reverse complement strand
AAACTGACCATCCACACATGATGTTAGTGTCTTCGGAAGGACAGTTAGCAGAATTTTTCCTTATCGTACTCAGCACTCACTCTGCGTCTAACAAGACTAAACATGGCATCTCGTAGCATAATTTGGGCTTATTATGCTTATTTTTGCTTAATTTGCTACCTGAGAGACAGGCTTCGTGGTAAATCTGGCGTTCTATCTGTGATCTGATGACTGACGTATTGCCCCTATTACGGAACACGGTGGTTGTTTCCTACCAACTGGGCCACGCGGACGAGCAAGTTTGGAAGCAACTTGATAAACTTTCATGGAGAAGATCACTTGTCGGGAATGCTTATTCAAACTTAACACCGCAAACCATGACAGTTATCAAAATGGCAGTAAGTACGGAATCAAGTTGATCTGCTTCAACCTGTATATCGGTTTCAGACCTACGACTTGTACCACAACCGGGGCGGTTCAAAGTGGTGTGCTGTGCAAGCATCCGTGGCAAACTTATTGGGGACGCCTACCCGAATTGATGTACGTCTGTTAATGTGGCGGGATGGTGCATTAACAGTATAAACAGCAATCAGTATCACCAACGACCGGTAAATCTGGGTCGACTGAACAGCACCTATCCACTTTAAGAGTTTTAATAGTGAGGACAAGAAAATCTTGTGCTCGGCTGGGAGGAGGCAGATTCCTCAAAAGGTGATTTCAACTAAACTTGTGTTACTGACGAAGTTGCATTCACTCTGCTCTCGTTATGCTATCAATGATGAATCACCACACTGTAAATACGGTTAGAATAGATCATTTCAAGAAACTCAACAGTTCACTGAGAGACCGTACGACAACCTCGACAGTGTCATCAGTAAGTTGGATTAACGTTCTATGGTCTTTGGACTTTAAGTTCTTTTTTTAAGATACGATCTAAGGGAAGTCGTATGAGTGGCAAAGTTCACTTCGTCCCTGGGCACTCACAGAGATTTTAGTAAGTCTCCTAACAGTCCCGTGGGACGTTTCAAAAAGCTGAATATATATATGCAAAGTTCTTACGAGCCTTGATATTTGCCCCTCATTAGTCCACAGGTAGACTTGCACCTACAGTTAACAGTCATGTGACTTTCAGAAAACTTTTCATACACGCACTGCAGTCTCTATATTAAGATTACATCGTGGAATTCTTGAAATTACCATTTTGTGCTTGAGTATAAGACATCGCTCTAGATGAAACAGTTGCTCTGCCTGTACACCAAAGAAACTCTATCATGAAGCTCAATTTTCCTTATACTTTTCGATGCATCATCGAGGGGGGTTGAGAGCTAGTGTGATTGTATTCCAAGTGTTTTCTCATTTTTCATTCGGAACACGACATTATACATTTTGATAATATAGTGAAAGTGGAATCACCGTCTTTTTACGGTGGGTATGAAGAAGACAAGCTACTACAACCGGCTGCTTGTGGTTATTCAAGTGGATAATTCTGCCATGCTTCGATTCTGGTGGAGATGTCCTCCAGCATAAGCAAAGTG
>NW_008754531.1:0-1514 GCF_000715545.1 Opisthorchis viverrini | reverse complement strand
ACGCGTCCTAGTTTCGGGTGCGCGACCGAACAGCCTGCCGACAGCCGTTCCGCAGCGTGGTCGCGGCCGTGCGACCAGGTCAACCCTATTGCCTCCAACCAATGGTGATCAAGGGCAGATGCAGAAAGTCAGCTGCGCTATTGGCTAAAATTAATGGAGATACAGACACGCATCTGAGACAGGCCACGGCGCATATACGCGGCCTTGCGTGTGAAGGCCACATGAGCGATGTGACACGCCCGGCAGCGTGTTTATATTCACGCTAGGATAGATCCGCCTGGAGCAAGCCGCCCCTCTCCGTCATGTTGATTCGGTGGGCTTGGCTTTGCATTCTTGGGTCTTTACAAGCGACCCTGGCCATACCATCCGCTGACGAACCGCGCGTTCTGGAAATCGGCTTGAAAGACGATGGCCAAATTATTAATGATAGGAAGAGATTCGAATTGAATCTGGCCAAGACGGATGAAAACTCAAGTTATTATAAGCAACTGAGTAATCCAACAAACGACTCATTGCTTCAGCTACAAATTGCACGTGATGATCTGCGCCTAACTGACGATCTCCCATCGCGCCATGTCGAAGTTCGTGTGGTGTACACAAGTATAATACCTTTGGCTCTATCTTATGATTTGGATTCTATGCAAGCAGCCCAGTTACAAAATCAATCATGGCACTGGCTTCCTCCGGCAAATAATCTCTCCCTGTCGATTTTCATCGACGTCGTTCCAAAACAGATTGGATTATCATATTTACGGTTTTGGGTCCGTGAGGCGAAAAACTTGGGCTTCACTGAACCTAAGGCATTCGTGCTCAACTCTTCCAGCTGGACCACACAACATTACTTTGATAGCCTTTTAAACACACCTTGGAGATTCGAGCTTCTCGGTTTCCCAGTCATTGTGCTGCGTGGCCAAGGTGTTGTGCAACTTGTGTTTCGTATCGTGGTGGTCAGTATGGTTACGATTTTTACTTTCACAATGGGCTGTGAATTAGATCCGGGGCTGTTAAAGGCCTACTTCCGAAGACCTATTGGTCCGGCGATTGGATTTTGCTGTCAGTTTATCATAATGCCTCTGGTAAGCATAGATCAACGATTCGTTGTGCTACTCTTTACTGTCGTTCTCACCCTCTGCTACTTGTCTTTCACATATCAACAGTATAATACCAGTATTCATCACTGATGATTCGTTGCTGCTACCTAGTCGCTATACCTTCATTGTAGAAGCATATTTTGGGGTCCACCGTTTTACGTTGATAGTGGGACAAAGCACTTCTAGAAGCCTACTTAAGGCCATTTTTGAGAACATTGTGGTGTTCCTAATCGGTCCCAGTGTCTGTCACGATTGGCCGACTTATTCCCACCTATATCGGAGTGACCAAATCTATCCTACCGTGTTTCGTCAACGCGATAATGAGGCTTAGACTCTTCTGGAGACTAGGAAGGACCAATCCGACGACTGAATCAGAGTCAAGGTGTCTGGTCAGTGGTTTGTTCGCTGAGCTGGACAATTTGA
>NW_008754530.1:0-1515 GCF_000715545.1 Opisthorchis viverrini | reverse complement strand
ATTCCTATCCCATTTTCGTGTACTTGACACCAGGACGGCCATATCCGACACTGGTTAACAGGTCCAGGGTTTGATACAGTCCGCCTCAGCTTCAACGGGACTCGCCGTCATTGCACCAGAATGCCTGGTTGTACTGATTACCCCGGATTGTGTGTCTATTCCGTGGCGTCAGCGATCAAGAGCGGTGGTCTGAATACACTCTGCTTGGACTCGTCTTCTTCAACATGGAAGCATGGATCCATAGACACTCAGTCATCTGTGAGTTAAATATTACTGTGTGCCTTCTCTACCCTGAACCTCCCCCTATGCTTTATCCCTGGTTCCGTTTGTCCGTCTGCCAAACAGACCATCAGATAAATGTCAGGTAAACAAACGAAGGACGAAGTCATCCGTTTTTGACAAATTCCAGGACTTTGTTCTCATACTTCCCTCAGTTTACACCATAGCTTCTCCGTACTTTACTGCTATCCCTGATTGTGTGGCATGAACATTTGTGGCGAAATTCACTGCAGAGAGTTAAATCCTTCAGGCTCATTTGAGTATCTACAGGAGAGTGAAGTAAAAATCGAACTTGTACGTGCTTACATGCCTCGCGCGTAAACCCTTCAGTCTGCATACCGTTACATAAACGTCGGTGTGATCCACAGAAATCAAACGACCAGCTAAATTCGGGTCGCCACTGGAAGCCGAACGCTAACCACGAGCAGACTTGTGAGGTTGATCCATTTGATGAAAAAGTTTATTATTCATTCCCATCATAACAGGATCAGTGCCACCGAAGTAAGAAACCTATGTGAACCGTGTGCTATAAAAATTTCTAGAGTACCCCACTCGTATGGCATTAGACCAATGAGTTTCCTGAACCAAATTCTAGTGATTCATAGGGTTTTCGTCAGTTTTTGTTACTTCCAAACAGCGGGCATACAAGGATTAACAAAATTTTGATCATGTTAACCTTGTTTGGGGTTCTGCTCTGACGAGTACCGCTCAGCAGCAAAGCCAGCAGCAAGTGCTCATGCAATTTTAGAATCTAAAATCATTATGGTGCGGTACTATTTCCGGAAAACATAAGTATAATACGCACACAGGTGCTCACATTCTGAACGGTATCGAGCGCCACTGGTCCATTCAGTGTTGAAGTAACATCATAGTTGCACTGAGTCAGTCCAGGTAACAAAAGTCACATAGCACCTATTCAATCCGCTTATAATGAGTGACAAATAACCGCTGAATCATTTTAAGGTATTTTACTGGATTCATGTACTGATGTTTCTCGGTCACCCACTCACAAAATGTTCGTTAATAACTTTGTGGGTTGTGTGGGATGTGCAGTTTAGAGAGATTAAGCGGGCCCGAATAGACTATAGACACCAGCCCGTCGTGAACAACAGGAACCCGGCGTGTGATATCAATCCTCCAACGCTTCAAGGCACCTGGCCCGGACAGTCTGCACCCCGCTTTCCTCAAAGAAATTGGTGAGGTCCTAGTGAACAGTCTGATAACCATACTGCAGAA
>NW_008754529.1:0-1515 GCF_000715545.1 Opisthorchis viverrini | reverse complement strand
GGAATCTTGGTTAAAAGCCTCGATCCTGTTTATCAACCCATGAATATGTGAATCCGCGTGCTTTGTTTGTGTTAATGCACCTGTACTCTGCAAGGTCATTTGGAATGCTCGTGGCGGTCATTGTTTGGTCTTCGCTGCGCTTGATGGTGTTGGCAGTTGATCCTGTGTGTCATGGAGCGTGGCTTCAGTCCTTTCTTGTCTTTATATATCTTCTTCGCTTGGAGTGCTTAATATGGCATCATACTTGGGGTTTGCTGCTCGTCCTCACTTTGATTAGCCGTGTATTCGCCTCCACAGCCGTGACCAGCTTGCGGTACGCATGTACGCTAGTTGATGATTACCTAATCACGTGCTTGTACACAGGGCCGAGGCATTCACTTCGGTTTCCTCTGTTTGGTGTGTCATCGCCCTTCAGTGTTGGTCGGATGGACGCTAAACTTATTTTTAATGACCTACAGCCAGTGAATCCACCAACATGTGTTGCATCCTGTTTGCTTCTTTCTCCTATCTCAATGCCTTCTGCAGCTTTATTAAATTCACACAAAGAAAATGTATGCAAGTTGTGGTGGATCGTTAACGTATATTTTGACAACGGATATCACTATTACCACAACTTCTGGCTTATCATTTTCGTGAATTGCGAGGTGTTCAAGAGTAAGAGTTTAACGGAACATGTAACGTTAGGTTAGTTTGTGTGCGCCGCAACAATGTTTTCGAGTTCTGTTCCAATTACATCCCATATTTGCCAAAGGTTTAAGGTTTTTTATCACGTGATCTAGGCGTCTCACACGGATTCTGCATGAACGCAGTTTCAATGATATGAACACAAATCGGTGACATCTAAAGCGCCGTTCAGCGGCGATGTATAGCTACATAATCGTAACTTAGGTGTTTATCGGGTCGATGATTTAGTATGAATTACTTCCTCTCCCTTCCCGAAAGTTACGTTGCTGATTCAACCAAATTCCCCACCGTGAAGCATGCAGGTAAATGACCTTTACCACATGTTCCATCATTTTCCCGATTACAGGATTCAGAAATACTGACAATGGTCCCCTGCTTTGTCCGGCCGTTACGTTGAAAGTTGGTTTGACAAACTTCCACTAGCAAGCTTTGGTTCACACGGTAGGAACTCTGTTACTGGCATTCAAAGCTCCCCCACAGCTCAAATACGATCAAACAGCCACTGGAATTCTTTGAAGTCGCTGGACCTGATTGATAAGAGGAAACCACCAGCAGACAACAAGTTCCACGGCGCAGTCAAGTCCATTGAACGTCAAATGGTGAAGAGCCAAGGAAGGGCCAAGAGATTTGATGGACAATGAAAGCTCAGGGGATGGAGAAAGCTATTCCCTACCGTGTGCCACCGGTTCAGATCGACTGTCCAAAGGGAAGTAATTGTCAATGATACGGCAGTTGACGTGACGCTTTCCTAAGAACGTTGGCTAGAAGTATGTGCCGAGCACTATGAAGAACACTAGCTGACTTGAAAATGGTACGTGAATGCTGCGTGAA
>NW_008754528.1:0-1515 GCF_000715545.1 Opisthorchis viverrini | reverse complement strand
GATTTTGCTTTTCACGTACCAGTGAGAACCCAGCGAAGTATTGTCCAGTGTCATTCGCTCGCTCGTTCTAGATGGGTATCATGTCATCTGCTGATACCTATTGCGAATACCCGTATGCCACTTAATCAGTCAAGCTGTATTGGATCCAAATGGAGCTGAGTTTGGTAAGGTAGAGCTGAAGCTCGTGGAAATACAGAGGAAATGGTAGATTTCATAAACCAGCGCCATTGGGCACCAAAATATACGTTCCCTGATTCCGGCAGTAGGATATCTTCCATGGACCGATTAGACTGATTAGACAAATCAGTGGGAGCCGATTCATCAAGGAGTATGTCTTGCTGTTTGTCCGAAAACAAATTTTCGAAACTAGGTAAATATGAGAATCGTTGTGATAATGTACTCCTTCAAGCTGTTTCATATATTGGTCGTAAGACAGCCACTCAAACCAACGAAGAACTCTGGACAGACATTTTACACTTATTTCGCGTGTCCGTCAAACTCAGTTACCTCCGTCCGGACAAAATCCTGCAGATATGGTACTCTATTCTTTCGACCAGAAAACGTTGTTGTGTGAAGAATATAGTTCGTCTCACAACAAAGCCACACATTGTTGACCGAATCATTCCAAAGGATTTCTCTAAGAACGCCCCAATAGCTGATTTTTCTACTCCACCACCACGTAATCAGTCTTGCACCATGGCATGTTTTGCCAATATGACTAACCGGACGAAATGCTTGCACAAATATCCGTTGCCTATTTAGTACGCGCGAGCGCTGATAGAAAATATTTACTGGTGTTATCTCTGTTTGGGTAATACGAATTTTGGCATTGAACCGGCGTAAATTCAGTGCTTCAGTACCAGAAGTTTTGCCGGGAGAGACTATTGAAAAAGAGCTCACCGAAGAGTGTTTTATCATAAAATAGACATCTATGGGAAACTGCGGCCCACGCAAAACGCCATATTGTAGGTTTCTATTAGAACCCATAGAGTATGGTTGAGCAATGAAAACTGCAATACATAAAAATTTTTGAGGTTTTAATGTTGGACAAATGGTAGAATCGGGTGCACATACTGACTACACTTAAGCCGAAAGTATACCGTTGGAAACTGCAGCGGGTAACCCTGAAAGTGTGCTCCGAATTTTCATTTTCACACTTCCCATAAACTACTAGGCTCTACATTGTTATGGTGTGCAACAAGTTTGGCTAGAGCTAGTGACATTTTCGGACGCGATTCAGTTCAATGCAAGCCTTGAGAGAGTTCCTCGGGCAACTCCGCAGGCACAACGGCGCGCAAACACAAGGAATGCCCATCTCGTGAAAGAAGATAATCGTTGTAGACCCACATGCGGTTTATTTTTTCTTTTCTGTTCACATGTCTCTGTTGCAATTTACCACTGACCGGACCTGGCATATCCGTAATAATTAGCTTAACTGAATCTGGTTCTCTCCCATCCAAGTACGTAAACGAACAGACGACGCTGAATCTCTCACCGCAGTATACCGTTCCCTGA
>NW_008754527.1:0-1515 GCF_000715545.1 Opisthorchis viverrini | reverse complement strand
GAAAAGATCATTCAGATCATTGTTTCAGGAGTGGCAGGTACATTACTTTATTCTGATAGTCAGTGAACCAAAGCGGATTTCCAAGACATCTCAGTAAGCTGTCGCAGGGATGATGCATGTGATGGTCTGTAAGGGGAACCCACAGTCATGCTATTCCAAAACAGCGAATGCGGTATCGGCATGAAGGAATGACACTTCTATAGACCTGTCGATCAGCTTCAAGAAATAGGTCGGTCGAGGTGTGGGTAAATATACTTCATATATTCATGGACGCCTAGATACGTTGGCGAGAAGTTACAGGAACTGACATCAGTTTAGTCGATCAATCTTACAGGACAAATTTTGGAGTAGTTGAGGCTTCAATCCTGTCCAGAAAGGGCGAAATTCTGACCTAATCTGATATGGACAAGAAGTGCAGCACCAGAAACGGACTGGACAAAAAGAGTATCCAAATGTGACAGGTTGCCCAGGAGCAACCGAAAAGCGATGGTTGGGTTCGGATCATGGACGTTTCGTCAACCCCTTGACCAGCTCAGACTCTATCTCGAGTAAACATTCTTGGAACACTATAAATCTATCATATTGTTTATTTACGAGACAGGAATACGGATAAGTGTGGGATCATTCCTAGCAGCGAAACTACATTGCGGAAGAACACAGACTAGCATCCTTTCCGTACGTTCATCCAACCAGTCCGTCTGTCTAAGAAACGCATGTTTGAATAACCAAGGCTATAGGTGGGCAAAGCAAGGGGACACCGGGATGCGGAGTGAAACTCCCCATTGTAATTTTATTTGAAAACTCACAAACCACCTTATCCTCTTGTAAAAAGAAGTTGGGGTAAAATACCTCGGCTGTATTTAGCAAGTTTCTCAGAACATAGGACTTTTCGACTCAGGTGACTAAACGGCACATGAACTAACAATTGGCATAAAAGATACAAGACAATACAAGGGAAATCTTCCCTCACCCATTTCCAAAAAGGAAACCCTTCCGAAGAGAGAGGCCACTCTTTCAGCGAGTCTATAAGTGTTTCTAGCCAATCATGACCTAGTGTATGGCCATCCCTCAAGAGCGGGGCTATTCCAGACACCACACCCGTGCGCTGGTTCCTTGGAGCAGTTGCTGGGCTATGTTCGCTGCACTCAGCCATGAAAACGATGCCGCTGGTAAAGATGTAACCAAAGTTTCAACAACTTTTGCAAAAACAAAGCGTATGGCTTCCGTAAACGAGCATTATTTTCAGTGTTAGGCTTTCTGAATACAGGGAAAAACCGAAATTGGTCAGAAAGGATACCTAGAAAACGGAAAAGACGTCAAAACAGCATTTTTGGTCACATCTGATAATGTCTTCGCCGCAAACCAACGTCTTTATTCCAAAGGGGTGGAACTCCGAATTCGAGAAGGATGATTACCGTGTGCACTGATCTTTCTCTCGCTCTAACTTGGTCAGAAACGTGTTTCGGTGCTTACACACCCGGGAGGTGAGATAGCCCAAGTGGTAAGAGCGCGAAT
>NW_008754526.1:0-1515 GCF_000715545.1 Opisthorchis viverrini | reverse complement strand
GCGTGTGCGTGTGCGTTCGTCACTCCATCATGGAAATGCGCATGACTAGTGGCTGATTGGATGTGTCCAGTGGCTTGCGTGTCTATCCTTCAACGCAGCGGAGATGGCTGAACAGATTTCGGACTCACACAAGGTGGACCAGTTGGGGCCCCATGTACACCCGTGACCCTGCATACGTGTTTTAACCTGGGGTTCAGTTAATCCACCTACCGAAACCAGTTTGTTGCGTATTGCGGTCCATCGTAAAGTCACAACGGTTTGGGAATGAAAGTTGGAAGCGCTTTCGCTACATTTGGACTGAAACAGCAGAAAATTAAGACGTTTCAGTACAAATCGGAAGTAAATTTGACTTGGAACAAGCAATCGCTTTGTTTGCTGAACACTTTGAATCTAGGTTGCTTATCGTTTGATAGTAGGTTTCAAACGTAGGCAGGCAGAGAGATGGAATGACTTATATAGAAAAACTGACTGCTTTGGTTTGATAAAGGTTGAGAGTAATGATTTACCTCGTGGAAGGGACAGTTTGACTCCTTCCGACCGTCCACTTCCTCCGTGAATATTCTCACTTGAGACGTATATGTAGTGTGAAGTGCATGGAGTGACCCAATCCAGATAAATCTCCGGTTTCGCGGATATGACGTTAGAATTTTGTTTGCCGGCCGACAGAAGGACGGTAAACTTGGTGGCCGGACAAATTTCGGAGTCATTCCATGTCACGTGAATTTTTTTCTCATCCCGAAGTACATTCAATGAAATGTTGGTAGGTTTCAGGGGTACTAGAAAGATTGGAGGTTCAAAATGGTTGAAGATAGGCGGTAAAATATAGCTTCGTATAAATATGGCATGGTATAATATTCTATATTAGAGTTTGGCACAGCTGAGTGAAGTATAGTGTGGTACAGTAAAGCACAGCATATCGTGCTACAACGAAGTGTAGTCTGGTGGAGTATGTAGACGAGAATGAGGTCCACCGAAAAGCTACCGATTCGACCAAAGTAAGACAAGAAACGTGTCAGCAAGCACTCCAAGTGGAAACATCAACTCAGTTCTGGTAACCTCCTGATATGCCTCGCTTAGTAGATTCTAGATTTCAACGTGGCACTGTTGCCAAATGTTTACCCGGTACCTGGTTTGAAGGTGTAAATCTATTACGTTCGCTTGCCATATTCCCGGAAGGTCCATACCAGCATATCGAATTCGGTCATTCAGCGTGAGACAAAACTGAAAGATTAGTCGCTTCGTCATATTCTGTTCTGTCATCCCAAATCATGGCACAGCGACTACCGTGACGTCGGAAAAATTACCCTAAAACTCATCGAGCCAAACTCTGTTGAAATGTTCAAGTTTGATAATCAGATGCATATAGCATTCGCTGGCCTCATGTGCAGGAAATTCGGTGATCGAGTCGTGATACGTCCACTTTCGACTACCCCTATAAAATACGAGTTCAGTGACCTCGTTAACCAGCAAGAAATCTTCGGATTACTTGTGTTATATCTTCTGATTCGTCAATCT
>NW_008754525.1:0-1516 GCF_000715545.1 Opisthorchis viverrini | reverse complement strand
AGTCGGATACAAATGAGATGAGTAATCCGTATACTGTGTAACGTTGATACTACTGATGGGGAATGCATGTAAGTAGTATGTTTTCTTGCAAATCCGCCTTTCGTTTTTTGAAAAGGGAGATCGATTGCGGAATTTGTGGAGTCGCATTGTAGTATTTGCTTGGATTTGAGCAACAGTCGGTGGATATACAGGAAAATTCTGGAATTCAGGAATTCAAATAGTAGGTCGTTACTCAGTTTTTGTAAGCAATATGCACGTGGGAGTTTTGCTTCCCAGTCCAATAGTATGTAACTGGTCGGTTGGCACTTTCTAGTAAACAGATCCGCAGCAAAGGCCTTTTTCGTTTCACCGGGGTGACCACTCTTCGCCGCTGACGCCTAATCAAGCTAGCTGGATATCCACTACCCCGAAGTTTGTTCTTTAGTTCAATTTGGCCTGCTGTGCGATCAGCTTCCTCTGTGCACAGGGCCCTTACATGCCTGAACACCGGCTTCAGATGGGCATATGAGTAGTTCAAAACTGCCCCAGTGTCGGTTGACTTCTCGCACACAGTGGCTTTTAGTTTTCCCCCGACCTTATATGTCAAGCAGTCTAAAATGTCCAGTGTACCCGAGGTTGACTCTATCTCCATACTAAATTGATCTGCGGTCTCACTTCATTCGTTTATGATATTCTACAACTGAATGTGCTGCACACAGGTCGCCTCATGTTTCAGTTGGCACGATATTGGAGATATCGCAGCATATTTTCATGAAGAAAACTACTCATAAGTTTGCTGAAAACTCTTCGACGGCCCAACTTAAGTTGTTCTGCTATTTGTGTCTGGTCGGGTGAGCGAAACGTCTACCGTGATGTACTCGGCTGATCTGAGTTGATTTGGACATTTTGAGTGTCCCCTACAACATCGATTATGCGTCACGATACCTGATCAAGCGTCAGGACAGTGCACTAGTGGAGCTACAGCAACTGGCTGGACTCGCCCTGCCTTACCTGTCCAAATGTCCGAATGGTTCGAATGCTCGCAAGCCTGTGGATGTGCACGTGCATCAGGGCATGTTGATAGTGGTTTTGAAACGCAATGAACAAGGAAAACTTGTTGCAGTGCAGCTACGTGATTCTCTAAAGCCAACTGTATTTGCCTTCATGCTTTCAGGTTATTTTTTTCGGTAGGTGGTGACAGTATGTTTTCATTTGTCAAACAGCATCTTCGCGGCATTCACACTGGTTGAGACCTTCTGATGAAGTCTGGGACAGTGATTATGCTGCTGTCTCGTAAGATTCACAGCCAATTCACGCGAGACACACAGTTACGAACACGGGGATCCCTGTGGGAGTGTAGTCCGTACATGGGAGAGAGAGAGAGAACCAGCTGGGAATTCAGTTGATCAAGTGAGCTTAACCAAACTTAGGACGGTGAACCAAGAAGTACTTCGAACTACCTAAATAAACGTAAGTGATTCGGCTGACAGAATAACCGGTGATAATGATTGAGCAGTAGCGTCTATTCGGGGCCTAG
>NW_008754524.1:0-1516 GCF_000715545.1 Opisthorchis viverrini | reverse complement strand
TGCCGAATGACTACGAATGCGCCTTACCACATTTTCAGCCACTTGAGGCTATGACCGCTGAAAGTGTACTTTCTTCATGTTGAAACTGACGAAGTGGGATGAATCAACGTTAACTGACTTGTAGTTCCTTGTGACAACTTGCAACTGCTTCTGGGCGCTTGACGCCCACTCCACCGAGCGTCTGTTCCCACTGCGTTCCAAGTAGTAAGATGCATTATTCTCAGATGTGTTTTAGCCCGCTTCCCGTCCACCAACTGACATCGACTTTCGATGGCCTGCGGAAACAGCTTAAAATGAATGTGATTAAACCCCAGCTTCTAAAAACCCGAAAAGCCGCAAAGGTTATCAAGCAGTGGATTGTCCGGGAATAGGTTCTGCTGCGCTAATGCTCAGCATCTGCAACGGACAATTGGGGACAGTAAGCCTCAGCCTAGATGGCAGCCTCAGGTCACAGGCTTTGGCTTCTCTGTTCTTCGTGGCTGAGAACCAATCGCCGGTTTACCTAATCACATACGGTTTACCTAATCACATTGATTGCTGTGAAAATAAACCTTGCTCGGTGTGCTGACAGTTTTTGGCTTTTCTCCAAGTTGGGTAAGCAAATAACTAACTATTTATGTGGCCTAGCTCCCAGCCCCTCCCAAAAGCGCAACAAAGTCCCNCGCGAGCGCAATCCGGGATGATTCACTCCGGCAGAGAAATAGGTGTGTGAAGAATGCCAATTATTGCGTGAAAAATCGAGTCTGCCTAATAGACAGCATCGGTCAAATCACACTGTTCCGGAACGCTGAGTGACCCATGCTAGAATAGGAGGTTCATGCTTCGTAGTAGTGACTGAAAGTCAATCCAGAATGGCGATGGCCATATTCTAATCTAAGTCTGCCGAACGACTACGAATGTGCCTTACTATATTCTCAGCCACTTGAGACTCTGACCCCCGAGACTGTACTTTTTTCAAGTTGAAACTGACGAAATGGGATGAATCAACGTCAACTGACTTGTAGTTCCTGGTGGCAATTCGCAACTGCTTCTGGGCGCTTGACGCCTACTCCACCGGGCGTGTGTTCCCACTGCGTTCCAAGTAGTAAGATGCATTATTCACAGATGTGTTTTAGCCCGCTTCCTGTTCACCAACTGACATCGACTTTCGGTGGCCTGGGGAAACAGCTTAAAAGGAATGTGGTTAAACCTCAGCTTCTAAAAACCCGAAAAGCCGCAAACGTTATCAAGCAGTGGATTGTTAGGGAAAAGGCTCTGCTGCGCTAATGCTCAGCATCTGCAACGGACAATTGGGGACAGTAAGCCTCAGCCTAGATGGCAGCCTCAGGTCACAGGCTTTGGCTTCTCTGTTCTTCGTGGCTGAGAGAACCAATCTCCGGTTTACCTAATCACATCGATTGCTGTGAAAATGAATCTTGCTTGATGTGCTGACAGTTTTTGGCTTTTCTCCAAGATGGGTAAGCTTGCCGTATCTCGGAGTTGTGGCGATTTCCCAATTTCTTTATTTCCAGATTGA